>NC_056732.1:693079328-693259328 GCF_019279795.1 Protopterus annectens | reverse complement strand
CAAGTCTAGCTATAGCACATACATGATAATCTGGCTCAATCAAATCTTTCACTACAGAGAAGGTCTCCTTCCAACAATTTAAAGTTTATTTACAAATTACGAAACCAAAGCAAAACACCCACAGGGGCAGATGCCGATAAATTCAATGTGAACACCACAAAGCACAATCCACCTCCAGTCAAGTGAGCAATCACACTTTATTGATATAACAGGACTAAGCGCTTTCGCCAGCAATCTGGCTTCTTCAGAGTCAATTAACCACACAATTCTTTCATTTTAAATACCACACAAATACATCTCATTGGTTGAAACTGGCACCACCCTTACATTAATTAATAAAATTAAAATACAATCACTAAATTTAATGCAGTACTTTCCTGTTACTAATATAAATAAAATATTCTCTAGTTATGTGTTTTATACAATAAATATATAATTCTTAAAATCATACTGTTAAAAATCACTTTGTAGAATCATAATACAAAATTCAAAACATACTTAAATTGTGTATCATTAAAAAAGTTCTACATTGTCTTATTCTGTTAAAATCTCAAAAGTTTAAAAACTTAAAAAATTGTAAGTTTTTAAATTTGCTGTGACCTGAGTTTCAAAATTGGTTTGAGTGAAACATAGTCATTTAACCCTGGGGGTCAAACCTGGAGGTGGATTGTGCTTTGTGGTGTTCACATTGAATTTATTTACAAATTAGCTTGTTAACTCCATTATTAAGAAAAGCTTTATGTCTTAATTTCCTAATCTCATTACTAAAATGCACGTTTCCTGTCCTTTCTGTAGGACTTGTTACCAAAGTTCTAGAGGAAAAGAACAAAATTACAAAAAACAGAGAGAAGCCCTTGGTAAATCCAGTTGAAATTAAGTTCAACAAATCAAGAATAAAAAATCCACCGGAACCAGGAAAGCACAATAAATGGTTTATTCATAAAACGCTTTTTATGACTAAACCATTTATTGTGCTTTCCTGGTTTTGGTGGATTTTTTATTCTTGAGTAGAGGAAAAGAAACTATGACTTTTGAGATCTTGTGGTACTTATTGATTAACCTCCCTGTGAAAACAATTTCTGTGAAGTACAGAAAACAAAATCACCCAGTTTTCTTTGTCTGAGAAAAGACTATATGAAGAGAGACATGATCGAGCTCGCTGAATGCATGTCCCAGGCAGGTATGTCCCTAGCCTTAAGCAGCATTCTACCATCACCCAGAATGATGCCTCAATGCAAACAGAAAATGATTGACTTTAGCAATTGCTTAGTTTCTGGTGTCATTCCAAGGGGATCTAGTACCTGACAGCCTGGGAAGACATGATCAACAGACCACGATGCCTTGCCAGAGATGGCCTGCATTTGTCTCTCTTGGGCTTCAGGCAAAGGCTGTTGCCTCCCCCATAGTGCCTTTTTAGGCATTGTCATGAGGTCAAAACTACCAACATGAAAATTTCATCAAAACACAAATTAAAGGTCATGCTGCTAAACGCTAGGAGTCTAAAGATGAAACGGCACTCATTGCAAGCATTCTTAACATTGGAAGATGCTGGCATTTGTGCAGTCACAGAAACCTGGTTCAAAGCTGTGGAGAACACCCCAGACATACCAGGTTACTAATCCCATCCTATATTCAGATCCCAAACCGTGGGCAGCAAAGCAAAAGGAGGAAGAGTTTCAATATATATTAAAGACATATACACCTCCAGGCTGATCAAGCAGTATCATGCACAGGAGACACTCCAGGTGCAATTAACCATTGACAAGACTCCTATTCAAATCATAGCTAGCTGCAGGCCCCCCTCTTTGACTCAAGATGCCCACTCCACCTATCTGGACCTCTTCGAATCTATCAAGAGTCAACCCTTTACCCTGTTCTTGGGTGACTTTAACTATCCAACCATAGATGGGAAGAACTACTCATGCCAAAACACAAATGCCTAGAGATTCCCTGCTTTCTTCAATGCAAATGCCTTGGACCAGCTGGTCGACACCCCCACAAGAGGTGATAATACCTTAGACTTGGTATTAACCAACCTGAGTAACCACTGCAATATTCCTACAGTGTTCATCCTCCCTGGTAAGATCAGACCACAAAGTGGTCACTTTCAAAGTCACCATCTCCCCCAACCCCCCCCCAAGCTAGGGTCAAACAAAAAAAGTCCCCAAAGCTGATTACAACCTCCTGAGGGAAGGTATAAACAGCTTCACAGCCCCCTCTCCCTCCATAAGAACTGGCACAAATGTCCAGACCTACACAAAAATACTTTACGAGTGTTTATATGGCTGCTTGGAATCGAGAATACCTGAAAGGACAAAAATCCTCCTCCTCAAGGAAGAGCAAACCGGTCTGGTGGACATCTGCAATAAATAAACTCTATAATAAAAGGAAATCATTGCTGTCCTGGACTAAGTAGGAGCAGGTGCCTAACTGGAAACAATCTCTCCTTAGCCTGAAGAAGCAAATAAGAGCACTAGTGAAATCCTCTGAAGCAAACTTAGAGTCCAAACTGGCCACATCTACTAAAGACAATCATAGGGCCTTCTTCACGTATGTCCGCAGTGTCAAAGGAATTGCTCAGATCTGCTTAGAACTGGTGGTCAAGGATACCACTTACAGAAATGCCACAGATATAGCCAACCTGCTGGCAGACAGGTTCATCAAAAAACTTCACCCCTCTGCCCCCCCCAATCAGTAAATCATGACATCCTCAGCACCTGCCCCCTCCCCTTATCTCTAGGGAGCAAGTCATTACTGTCCTCTCAAAGGCAAAAAATACAGCCTCCATAGGGCCAGATAACATCCCAGGCTGCATCCTACATGATCAGGATCAGGCAGGAACTTGCAGCACCATTAGGTACCCTATTCATCCAAGGCCTGAGTACAGGCTTCATCCCAGCCTAGTGGAGGACAGCCACTGTCATCCCTTTGCACAAAGGTGGAGCGTCCACTGATCCAGGAAATTATAGACCATCAGCCTAAATAGCCTGATCTGCAAGGCTATGGAACAGATTATCATGCACCTCATTAACAAGGACATTGTCAATCTCCAAACACTCGATCCCACACAGTTTGGTTTTGTCAAAGGGAGGTCATGCCTGTTAAACTTGGTCAACTTCTTTGAGACAGTCACCAAAGCCATGGACAAGGGGAAGACGGTGCACACCACCTACCTTGACCTGGCCAAAGGCTTCAATGCTATTCCCCGCTTGGGTGTAATAGATGAACTCTGTCAACTAGGCATCAATCCATATGTTACCAGATGGGTGGCAAACTGGCTCACTGATAGAACCCACCTAGCCAAAATAGGGGAAGCCACCTCAAGCAGTAGACCCGTAATGAGTGGCATACCCCAGGGATCGGTCTTGGGGCTTCTGTTGTTTGGGATATACTTTTCTGAGGTGCAGGCCAAAACCTGTAAGCTATGGCTGACCAAGTTTGCAGATGACTGCAAGCTGGGCACTGTCATCAATTCCCCTAGTGATGTGGACATCCTCCAAGAGGCTCGCACCCAAACAAATGATTGGTGCCAGAAACATGACCTCAAACTGAATGCCAAAAAATGCATCTTCATCCCCTTTGGGGAGAGTGATGTCCCCACAAATGATCACATTGACAACAAAGTCCTAAGCACAGAATCATTTGTGAGGGATTTGGGCACCCAGGTTGATAGTAAGCTGACCTTTGACCACCATATTGCCTCCATTGTACGGAAGGCTTTCTACATGGCCCATCTCATTAGGAAGGGTATCTCATCCAGAGACAACGAGGTCATAACATCCCAGTATTCTTCCCTTATAAGACCCATTATTGAGTACAACGCATCTTTCGAGATGTACCTCACAAAGCACATGCACCAGCTGGAGAGATCACAGAGGTTCCTTACCAGAAGAATCCCGGGCCTCAAACATATACCCTGCACAGACAGGCTAAAAGCCCTGTCCCTCTACTCATTCGCATACAGACTCCTCAGTGGTGACCTCTGTCTGGCATGCAGAGCAATCTCAGACCCCACGTTGATGGGACTGCTGCATGCCCGCAAGTCAAGCTCCACTCGAGTAACCCGCATGCGTGACCTCAACTTGGTCTGTAACATCAATAGGACCTGTTGGCAGGACAGATTGTGTCCCAGAGAATCCCCCTTCTTTGGAATAGACTCCCTGTCCACATCAAGCAGAGTACCTCATTATCCCTTTTTAAGCATAACCTGGATAACTGGATGGGGAACAGAAAATAGACCCTTGGGATTCCATCTGTGTCCTTGCTGGACAGGGGCATCAGGAGCTGATCTGTCAGAACATGGGCTAAATTCTTGGCTAGGCTTGTGAGGGCCTCAGGACCACAATAGCCTAGCAACTTCCTATGATCCTATAATAGTTTTGTTTAACCCTACATACGTGTGGGATGCCAGTTACAACTCAAGCTGTGACCCTATTGTTGTTAACTTTAACCTTCAAACTGCTACAGAATTACTGTTAAGGTTCAAAGAACATAAAAAAAGATCCTAAACTCTATCTGGATAGCAGTCAATTTAGCCTACTGAAAATGGCAGAACCTAACCCTAGTACCCACCTCCAGCAAACCGTAAATGACATCCTACATCACTGCAGCATTCAAGAAAATTTTCATTGTAGTAGACAGCATACCTCTCATCTGTACCAAATTCCTTGGTATTTATCAGTTTTGAGGACAAAATAATGGGGTGCCATAAAGTCCCAACTGGATCTTTAATTCCAGATTTTTAAAAATTTATTATTATACAACTTTAAATTTGTGGATGATGTCACCATCATTGCCAGCCTACAGGGATGTGCGTGATGAATGTCTCAGACTCTTGGAAACTCAGGACTTGAAGATTTCAAAAAATTAAAAAAAAGACTTCAGTAGTTTACAGCCGCTGTGGCACCATTTTAAAGCAAAGCATACATTTCTGAGACCTCTGTCAGTGGCGCATGGAACTGAAGACTCCTTGAGTAAGAAAAGGCCACTTTGAATTTTAGAATACAGAAACTCAAGTGCAGGAGGCATGGGGGGGTAGTTTGGTCCAGCTCCCGTTACAGCTCAACTGAACTAAATTAATCCAACAAAAAGGTATTATCACTACAAATTGTGATTCTAATGTACAAGTGAAGAAATACAAGTTAATGAGTTCCTAGAAATAAAGAACTGTGTGTTATGTTTTATATTTAAGATAAATATTTACAAAGTCGCTCAGCATTTGTTCCTTTCCCCCAGAATGACACCCATCCTAAGAGCCTGACACAGTCAAGGAGAAGATAGTTTAACCTTCCACACTTTAGAAAATGTCTGGATTTTACTTCTGTGTAAACAGCTCGCTGTCCACTAGCTCAAATAGTTAAGTACTTTTTCCCCCTTGGAATTGTTGCACTTGCATTTATTCTGACAGTATCCAGCTGTCGCCAGAGCCAGGCTGCAGCACATTTCCAAGACACAGATTTTTTTTCCAAATGAAAAAAAAAAATCACATAGCAATCAGCATAGACTTCCAACAGCATTATGTTTTTGATTTAAAAATGCAACTTTCTAACTTGCAGCACTTGTGTACCTAGTTCAGGACCAAATAAAACTTTTAGTGGTACAGCATGCAAGGTTTAGTAGGTTTTATGGCGCACTTTAATTTTTCCACAGTGTTCCATGAATAATTACTGACACTATTGTATGTATGTTGTTTTCTAAATTATAAAGTCAGTGCAATGAAATACATATATTACCAACCTATGCATGTGCAGTGTGCAAGTATGAACTTGGGAGGTGTTCCACATTTTGCCCATTGCTCCACATTATGAGATGCAGTGTTGTGTTCCATATTTAGGAGATGGAAGGTTGAGAGCTGTGCATGAACTTTGCAATACTGATGAGTGAATTTGGAGTATTGTTTGATGAAATGTCGATTTCAGAGTTTGGGAAAGGGTGGTAGATGGATTAACATTCCTAGCCAGATTGCAAATTGTTTTGTTCTTGTGCAGTCATTGTACTAAAAAGCAGAATCACATTTACGCGTATGACATGGCGCAGTCTTCTTAGGGATGTATTAACATTTGCAGTTATATGTAGGCTTTTAAAAAGCTCCTATAAATGCCATCAAACCTCTCAAGGGTACCTCATTATCAGGAATGTTACACTCAGTTGCTAAAATAACAGGTTTTGCATTATTATGTATTTTCTGAGGGATATGAAGTCTGAAATTCAAATGTTTGCCATTATTTATTGTTATTTAATGACTTCAGTTTTCATATTGATATTCCACAATTCCATTGGAGTGGGCTGGGTTACATGATTATGTATGCAAATTGTATGATGTTATGTGATCCTATCTCGCCTACATTCTGACTGATGGGTTCGGAGCCGATCCTCGGCTCCGACTCGGCACGCTTATGCCAAAGAGCGAAGTCTCTTATTGGCTGAGCTTACTATATCCCAGGATGCACCACTACCAGTCCCCCAGATCTCGTTTGCCACTAACAAGCGAAGACGTGGTCTCGAGCTTGGCTGAGCTAAGTAGTGTTTTTTCACTTACTTTCCTGTCAGGGATTTCCTTAAAATTCAACAAAAAGCTGTTTTAACAGCTATCTTGTGTTTCTTGTTGTATGAGTGAAGATTTTTCTTGGTAAAATACTTGTGTGTGACTGCGTATTGTCTGACTAGAGGTCCCATTGAGTTGAAGGGCCTTCCCCTGTCAGTCCGTTGTCGGGCTAGTCCCGTATTATTTTTAGGGGTCTTGGATCCTTTAGTTTTATTTTTTTCTATTTGTGACACTTCTTGTTAAAAAAAAAAAAAAAAAAAAAAAAAAGAGAGAGAGAGATAGAAAATTTTCTGTGATAGTTAGTGTGTTTTTGGCTACTTCACTAATTTGATTGCCATAATGTCACAGGCTCCTAGGCCTTCAGGGTTTAAAAAGTGCACTAAGTGCAGTTTCAAAATGTCAATAACTGATGATCATTCTCTCTGTGTGTACTGTTTGGGCGCTAAACATTTGCAGGAGTCCTGTAGCGTATGCCACGCGTTTTCCTCGAGGGTCCTCCAAGAGAGGAAAAATAAACTTATTTTAAAAGGCCTTATTAAACCCTCATTTGAAGAGGCATTAGCTTCCTCTCCTTCTCCTAAAAGAAAGGGCGCCGGCTCCGACCAGTCCGTCGGAACCGACCGCCAAAAACATAGGCAGGCTTCTCCTTCGCTCCACGGACTTCGGAGCCGAGGGCGAACGGGTCTGCCTCGATGCCTCCAGCCTCGACTCCTCTGGGTTCGAGCCGACGCCTGGGGCATCGAGAGGCGGGTCATCTTCATCGGCTCCACTGATCTCGAGCCGATGAAGGTTGTCCGCTCAGACTCTTCCTCCTCGGCCAAGCTCTTCGCACCAATGGAAATTGGTTTGGACATTCCTTCGCCGATAATTGTCGAAGTCGATTCGAGCCGGTCCCCTAGTCCCTTGGAGCCGTTGGAGAGGCCTACTGACCCATTCGTCTCTTCCAGGTCATCAAGGATGTCAGATTCGGACATAGACAGGGTGCTCCAAAGACTTTTCCAGTCCCCAGTCTTTCAGAAATTTGTTTCGCTCCGACCCAATTGGCTTCGGAGCCGATAGCCCACTCCATTGCCATTCCTCCTCCGACCGCTTGGCTCCGCCGGAGCAGGTGCTGATGCAGCCAGTGGAGATCCTAGGGTCGGCTCCGACCCTTACTCCAACCCCGCTTTCGGGTCCGAGTTTAGCACACGGACTTCTTCGGCCGGACCCGGGGGTGACGTTTCGGGACCAATGTTGTCGGTTCCAAGCCTCCCTCTCAGTGCTTCGCCGCTGGACTTCCGTCTGCTATCATGGCTCGAGACTGGACCCTCCCAGGATTCTGGGGTCCGCCTTCAGAGCTATGAGGAGTGCATTGGCCAAGTCTTCTTCGCCATCTCACGGCTTTACCGCACCTTCCCTGGGCATGGAGACTGGGTCTTTGGCAGTTCCCCTGTCTCTAGGCAGTGGAGCCCTGGGCCTGAGGTTACCCCCACTGGGGTTCCTCCTCCTGAGGGTCTTTCAGAGTTGTCTTCCGAGGAGCCCCCAAGGAAGAGATCATGCAAGAGGAAGCACGTAGACTCCCCAGATGAGTCTCTTACATCGGACACTGATCTTGATGATGCGGAAGGGTCCCCAAAGTCGCCCCTCGGATGATGTCTCATTTGCAGACATTCTAGAGATCCTCAAGCAACGAGGCGGCTGGAATTCCAAACCCTCCGCTGACGAGTCGGTGTTCCTCAAGGCCTTCGGGCTCAGCCTCCGCCTCCTGGGTGTCTCCGCCTTCGACGAGCTCCTGGATTTGGTTTGTCGGAGGGCATGGGAACATCCAGATACTGTGGAACCAGTGCCTTCGCCCTAACAAATTTTTGTCTGCCCCACCCGAGAAGGAGTTCTTAACGAAGGCGTGGCTGTAGATGCCATGGTGGTGGCATCTGCTACCCAGCAGGACGTGGCAGAGGCTTCAACGTCCGTCCTTCCTCCTAATAAGGAGTCTAGGAGCATGGACCGCACGGAAGCGCACCCTGACTTCAGCGCCTTTACTCTGAGGTCCCTGAATTATTTGGCACATTTCACCAGACTACAGAGGGATCTGGTCAAGGAGCTCTCAGACTCCCTCTCAGGTAACCTACCTGAGCAGCTAGCCCAGTCGGTTAGCTCTCAGTTGGCTATCCTTAACTCGATTTCTAATAAGTCCATGAGGCTCATTTCATATGCGTCAAGGGGCGGGCAGAGCGGCAGGCACAGGCGTGGCTCACGGAGACAAGCCTGGCTCCTTGTGTCATTTCGCTGGAGGCCTTCAAGTCTTCCTTTGCCGACGCCTCCCTTTGATGGGTCCTCTTTGTTTGGACCCAAGGTAAAAGACACACTTACCCGCTGTGAGCAGGAGGGAAAGACTTTATCTGCTGTAGGAGCACGTTATTCCACTCCCTTTCGGCCTTATCCCAAGGCTAAAAGAGGAGGGAAGATGTGGTTCCGTAAATCACAGAAATTCTTTCCCCAACAGCAGGAAGATTCCCCTTCCAGAGGCAGAGGACGGGGAAATTTTTCTGGGAGACGCCGTCCCAGAGGTGGCAGAGGCCCCCGCAACACTGGAGACCGCGAGTCCTTTCGTGGCTCTTCAGCCTCCCACACTTCATGAGGGATTGCCCGGCTGTGCTGCTCCGGAGCCAGTCGGGTGCCGTTTTGCCAAGCACCTAAAAGCCTGGGAGTCTATTACTCAGGACAGATGGGTGCTTCGGATTATTGCCGGAGGTTACACCATTCCCTTCACACACTCACCCCCACCGTCCAAAAAAATCCTGGACCCACCACCCAGTCAAAGGGAAATTGCAGCCGTAGAAGCTTCAAAGCTGCTAGAAAAAGGAGTCATCCAACCGTTCCCCACAGACCAGATCGGATCCGGAAATTACTCAAGGTTCTTTTTAGTGCCAAAAAAGACAGGGGACCTGAGACCCATTTTGGATCTCAGCAAACTAAACCAGTTCGTCATGAAGTCCAAATTCCGAATGGTCACTTTACAATCCATTCTCCCATTGTTGGAGAAAGAGGTTTGGATGTGCTCCATAGATCTCAAGGATGCCTATTATCACATACCGATACATCAGGTGTCCAGGAGGTATCTGCGCTTCAGCCTGGGAGACAGTCATTTCCAATTTTGTGCACTGCCCTTTGGTCTCACCACAGCCCCCAGGGTGTTCACCAAGTGTTTGGCAGTAGTGACTGCTCACCTGAGGAGTCTCGGATTCCAAGTGTTTCCCTATCTGGACGACTGGCTCCTGACTGCCACCACCAGGCATCTACTACTAGAGAACCTACAAGCCACCATCTCCCTGGGTGCTTCCTGGGAATTACATTCAACTGGTCAAAGTCTGTCTTGCTGCCTTCTCAGCGCATAAGATTCATAGGAGCAGAGATAGACTCAAAATTAATGCAAATCTTCCTTCCTACCGAAAGGATACAAACATTACAAGATCAAGTCCGAGCCCTGCTTCTAAGATCCAAAGCCCCAGCCAGGATGGTCCTGCAACTTTTAGGTTCAGTGTCTGCCACGGTTCTCCTAGTTCCTCTGGCAAGATTGCACATGAGGATTCTTCAGTGGCTGTTATCGACACAATGGTCTTTTCAGGATCTCCCCCTCAATCATCACATACTGATTACAGAAACGTGCAAACGGGACCTCCGCTGGGGGCTTCTGCCATCCAATCTGAATCAGGGAAGACCTTTTGTTATACCCTCCGTGGCCACCTTGACAACGGATGCCTCCCAGACGGGTGGGGGGCATTGTCTGGGCAGGTCAGTTCAGAGTTCTTGGCTTCCAAACGAAACATTTCTCCATATCAATGTGTTGGAAATGAGGGCTGTACTTCTGTCCCTACAAGCCCTCCACAAGTTTCTCCCTCAAGGCATTATCGCCATCCACACAGACAACATGTCGGTGGTCTGGTATCTAAACAAACAAGGAGGGACCAGATCTTACCCCTTTGCAGAGAGGCCATGAGGGTGTGGGAATGGGCAGTGGCTACCAAGCGCTTCCTGGTAGCGACCCACATTCCAGGAAAATCCAATGTATTGGCAGACAGACTGAGCAGGACTATTCTCTCTCCTCACGAGTGGTCTCTGAACGAAACAGTAGCAGCTCAGATTTTCAAAGATGGGGATTCCGTGCTGCGACCTGTTTGCAACACCACAAAACACGAAGTGCAAAGGTTCTTTCCTTGACCCCGGCCAAGGGAGGCAGCTACGGATGCTCTAGTCCAACCTTGGCCAACAGGACTGCTTTATGCTTTCCTCCGATTCCACTCCTCCCCAAAGTCATCCAGAAAGCTTCCCAATTGGGGTCCACAATGATTCTAATTGCTCCACTGGCCTCGCCAGGTATGGTTCCCTACCTACAGAAATATACTCTGGACGGTCCTTGGTTCTTGGATCTAACTCCGGACCTTCTGGTTCATCAGTCGGGACAACAGCACCAGTCCCTTCACACTTTGAAATGAACAGCTTGGCTCCTCCACTTCCGACTTTAGTCAGAAATCACACCTTGGACCCGGAAGTTATTCACATTTTATCTTCAGCCCACAAACCCACCACTAAGAAATTGTATCACAGTAAGTGGAAGAGGTTTGCTATCTGGGCTCAACTCAGAGGCTTAGACCCTATTACTGCCCCGATACCAGAGGTCTTGAAATTTTTAACATCCTTGTTTAATCAAGGATCTTCAGTCTCTACTATTAAAGTCCAACTAGCAGCTATCTCCAAATTTCACGAATCCATAGACCCACCGTTGATGAGCAGCAGATTATGTAAAACTTTCATGAAAGGTGCTGTGCTGTTAAGACCCACAGTTTTTCATCCTGCGCCTCCGTGGGATCTTGATTTGGTACTTCGTGCCTTAACATCTTCCCCCTTTGAACCAGCTGCTACATGTGAGTTGAAATATCTGTCTTGGAAAACTGCCTTCTTAATTGCAATTACCTCTGCAAGAAGAGTTTCAGAACTTCAAGCCCTATCTATCAAACCACCGTCCTTGATTTTTCACAAGGATAGAGTATCACTTAGACCTAACCCATCTTTTGTCCCAAAAGTTTGCTCTAATCTCTGTCTCCAACAATCTTTAGAGCTACCAGTTTTCTTTCCAAAATTTTCAAACAAAGCGGAATATACCTTCCATACGTTGGATGTTCACAGGCAATTACGCTTCTATCTAGATAGGACTCAGCAAATTCGGAAAACAGATCAATTGTTTGTGTCCTTTTCAGATAATAAACTGGGTAAAACCATCACTAAAGCTACTATTGCCAAATGGATCAGAGATTGCATAACTCAAGCTTATTCCTCTTCAAATAAGCAACTTACAACATCTGTCAAAGCTCACTCTACTAGAGCTATGGCTACCTCTATTGCATTCCATTCCAAGCTCGCTATTTCTGAAATTTGTGCTGCGGCTACTTGGTCCAACCCGCACACTTTCATTTCCCACTATAAATTGGATGTGGCATCTAAAGGACGAGCATCATTTGGTTCCACGGTACTCAGGAGTGTTTTCCAGTGAGCCACCCAGGATTTAGGTGCTAGGGACGCTGTCCTATCAGTCAGAATGTAGGCGAGATAGGATCACATAACATCTTTTAGTTATGTACTCACCATAACTTCAGATGTTTGGGATCCATCTCGCCTACATTCCTAATACCCACCCTCCTTCCCCTGCCTTGGAGATCAGAAGAGATTGAACGGTTTGGGTTCTACTGTTTTTTATCTTGTATCATCTGTCAATGTTATATAAGCAGTGCATGCGTGTGTGCATGTATGCGGACAAACTAGATCTGGGGGACTGGTAGTGGTGCATCCTGGGATATAGTAAGCTCAGCCAATAAGAGACTTCACTCTTTGGCATAAGCGTGCCGAGTCGGAGCCGAGGATCGCCTCCGAACCCATCAGTCAGAATGTAGGCGAGATGGATCCCAAACATCTGAAGTTATGGTGAGTACATAACTAAAAGTTAATCAGTGTCCGTATTTTTGGCCAGTTGTACCTACTTTTCATGGACCTTTTTGTCCATATTTTTGAAGTTTCCTGGTTGAGAGGTACAGTAGACAGTAATCTGAACATCTTAAAGATCAAATGCAAACTTTTGTTTTTCATACCGTTTCTTTTTGTTATAATTATGCCCAGATTTATTTATTTATTTTACATTTGTTGACCGAGTTTGTCTGGCTGAACTAGTGGCTCATTTTCAGCAGAGACCCGGGGAGAAAAGCTCCATGGTGAGATAAAATTATACAACAGATACAAAAACTTAAAATTACATTTCAGATTCCATACACATAAAAAAGAATTATACATTCAGGAGTACACAAAACGTTTGGGCCTTCTTAATCTAAAATGTGCCATTTTTACTTTATTTATTTGAGCAGGCCTACATTAAATTTAATAAACTAGTGTTTCTGCTTACCGTATGCTAAGCAGCTGTCCAGTTACTTCCTGATTCCATGTCATACAGCCAAGCTTTTTGATGACATAGTAGAGGTGAGAGAGAAACAGTTTATAATGGGTTGACATGTTTTCTGTAGTCTGCAGCAACTTTTTATTACAAAGTAACCAGAATGCAGCATAATTGGTTATTTAGTCAGACAATAAGTCAGTAAACAAATACAGCTATATTCACATAAAGGGTGACAAAAGTAAAATGGACTAGGACAACATTCTTAGTAAGGTGTATAGTGCTTGGCATACAGTGTTATAAGACTAATGTCATCATCATCATCATCTTTCGGCTGTTCCCATTAGGGGTTGCCACAGCGGATCACCTGTTTCCATTTCTTCCTGTCCTCTGCATCTTGCTCAGTCACACCAACCACCTGCATGTCCTCTCTCACCACATCCATAAACCTTATCTTAGGCCTTCCTCTTTTCCTGTTACCCGGTAGCTTCATCCTTAGCATCTTTTTCCCAATATACTCCGCATCCCTTCTCAGCACATGTCCAAACCAACGTAATCTTGCCTCTCTGGCTTTGTCTCCAAACCTTCCAACCTGGGCTGACCCTCTAATATACTTATTCCTAATCCTGTCCACCCTCGTCACACCCAGTGCAAATCTTAACATCTTTAACTCTGCCACATCCAGCTCAAACTCCTGCCTTATAAGACGAATGTAAAACTAGTAAATCATTGTCTACCAATGGAGTGATTGACCAGTTTCATACACTACAGATAAATCCCTAGTAAAGTTCATTGTACTTGGCATACAGTGTATTAACACTGATTTCATACTGTAGTAAACAACTGTCCATCACACTGTAGTAAACAGTTGACTAGTATAGAATGATCACTTTACTGCAGCTTCATCTTCACAGGTGCACAAATTATTCCAAATGTTTTCTTTCTAGTACTAATTTCCTTACAGTGTAACATACAAACTCACTGTACAGTAGATCTCTCATTGAGGTGAGTCACACATTCATAGTTTTCGCCGTAAAATTGATCAATCAGTCCATTAGTAGAATGGTGTTTGCATACTTTGCAAATTTTTTAAAATGGTATTTCAATACCTCATACTAATCTATTAGTCTATATATGATGATGGAACAAAACTGTGATTTAGTGCTCTAAAACTATTGCAGTTTTAAAATGGTGTTTGCATACACTGTAAATTTTTAAAAACAGTGCTTTATTACCTCATACTGATTTAGTAATCTGCATTTGATGATATAACAAAACTGTGTTTGAGTGTTTTGCATTTGGCTGTAATTTTACACGTCAGCTGTAATTATTTGCAAGAAAGAAAATGAACTTTTTCTACACTATTGCTTTAAAATAAAGAAATACTGCTGAGGTGACTAGTTCTCGTTGCTTTCTAGCTGCTGGAAATTTAAGTAGCATATGTTGGTAGTTTGCATGCTCATAAACTAATGGACTGACATTGTTTGCCAATTCACAGCATGGCAGTCTTTGGGGAGTTCATCAGACAGATAAATCCCTGTGTAGACAATTTCTGTAGGACTGAGATTTGAATTTATTTTCCAGGGAATTGTAGCTAACTGCTTGTTATAAAAATTTAAATAGAGATGCACTTGATATTAGGTATATGCCCAGTTCATAATTTTTCAGCTGATAACTGTTCTTTAATAGACCGTAACAGTGTCCTTTGACTAATGTATCCTTGGGTGACAATTGCTTGGCTGATGTGAAATTAAACTGTGTACCGTCATGACTTTTAGTTGGTTTGTTCCATTGTAAGGTCTTAATTGCTGTGACCACGAGAAACAGGATTTTCAACAGTAAAATTTATTATGTGTATCAGTAGGCATTTTCTGTAGTGATATCTGCTACAGTAAAATAAAAGTAGATACACTGTTTTGCATTATGGTTTTCATAGTCATTCATGTTTGGAGAATTGGTATGCAGAGAATATTTATGTGCTGTCTAATTTGAATTAATTTTACTTATGAAATTTACTTATAGTCTCTTCTCCTTCTGTTATGTTTACTTTGTAGGACAACTGAAACCTTTGAGAAGCTAGAAGTGGATCCTAGTAAATATTCCAAGATAGAGCTAGCCAACATTGTCAAGGAGAAGAAAACATATGGCCAGGGACCATTGAGATTGCAGCAGTTCAATTCAAAGGAAGTGAAGTGTAACTCTGAGGATTTTTCAGATGACCCTGATGTCCCCCCATTAATGTGAAATGAATGACAGTAGCCTGGAATCAGATTATGATTTTACAATACGTTCTTTATCCTAGTCACTGTTCTTTAAAATATATGCAGTGCATCATATCTGAAAGCATAACAGCTGTCCTGCAGCATAAGTTGTGTCCAAAAGTTAAGTCTATATTTTGAAGTTTTATAGCACAAGTAGAATGAAATTTAGTAAAACATGTTCCACTCATGATTACCAACATTTTTATGTGACTTCTTCTAGTCTTTTAGTTTAATAGCAGCGTGTGGTACCTTTTGCAGTAGATCCAAACTGTAGAACATTCCCTAAACACAGGCATGAATGATATTTCCATTAGATTTTTTAGTCTTATCCAGCATTGCACCCATAGTCTTACATCGTTAACTTCACTGTGTAATGGCTAGTGCCAGTCTGTAGTGCTCATTTCTTTCCTGCTGTAAAACAGAGCTTGACAGTTTGTCTTTATGAAGTCCTACTCATTTCAGCCATTTCCCATACATATTTTATAAGGTCTAATTCTTCATCATTCCGTTTACCTCAGCATATGCCTAATTGTGACTATAAACAGTATGATATCCACCTGAGGATATGCACATTGTATCTGTATTATCTCATGGTAAACCACAGCACTAAACACTGTTGATCTGGCCAGTTATATCATTAAGGTATGCTGAGATGTGTAATACCCCATCTGATGTTGTCATTTTCATTCATTCCCCAATAAATGGGGTTTGGATCTGACCCTCGGATCTGACTCTGCTGCTTTTTTCCAGCTTGTGGAACACTGAAACTCTCAAGCTTATCTCTTACCCATAATGCACTAGTCCTCTAACATACCTCAGATCTTGTTTGCCACCTTCATATACAGACATGGTCACAGTAAGCTCTCGAGTAGTAGTAGAGTTTTATAAGTAAAAGTAATTTTTTTCTTATCAATTTATCTCTTTATTAAAAAAAAAAACTTTCTGCGTATCTTCCCTTGTTTATGTACATGATTATAGTGTAATTCTATATTACCATAGTTGGTAATCTTGCTCTTTCTTTTTCCCTTTTTATACCTTTAGGTATATCCTTGTATTACCACTGTTGGTAATACTTTCCTTTTGTTCTTTTTCTTTTCCTTATTTTTCCAAAAAATTTTTTTTTTCCTTCTTGTAGATTAGAATATGGCAGAAAAACCATCAGGGCTTTATAAAAATGTACGGCCTGTGGCCACAAAATTCCTGTCTCTGATGCACATGCTATGTGCATATATTGTTTAGGCCCAGCACACTTAGATTCTGCTGTGACATATGCAAAGCCTTTAACCATAGAGCTCTAATTCTTAGAAAAAATAAGTTAATTTTCAGAGGATTACTTCTGTCAGAACTTCTGATACAGCATCTGGGGACAGAAACCCCTAAACAACTGATAAAAAAAGAGGTTAAGAAGCGTTCCCTGGACCCTACAAGTTCCTCAACTCCAGGTTCAGAACCACCTCTTAGGATTTCAAAACCTTCGATTTGAGATGTTCAGATCCAAAGACAAAATCTTCTGTTCTGACCCCTTCAGATCCAAAGACAAAAACTTTGGATTCGACCCCTTGAATCCGAAAAAGCATTCAGACAGGTCATCACAGATCCAATCTCCCCTGCGTTTAGATCTCCTGTCCTCTTGTCTCCCATCTCCCTTTCTGGAAAGGTCTCTCAAGCTTCTTCATTCTGGGGCTTCATCAGTAGCATCTCCTTCTCACTCCTCCAGAAGTCTGACCAAAGCAGATGTGGACAGGATGATGAGGAAATTCCTCTCAATGCAAATTCAAAGAGTCTGTATCATAACATCGAAATGTTATATCATCAAATGTGATAACATCAAATCTATAATGTCGAAATGTTACAACAGTGAAAACCGTCACTTGGAAACTTTATAGTTCGCCACTCTGCATTAGCATATGTGTTTGCACAGTGGGCGAAGGTTACGGAACGGGTTAAGGTAAGCATGCGAACGGACCAGATTAAGGTGAGTGTTGGATCATTAGGGACCTTAGGATTAGGGAGCGGGTAAGGTGAGGGTGTGATAGTTAGGGGCCTTAGGGTTAAGGAGCGGGTAAAGTGAGTGTGCGATAGCTAGGGACCTTAGGGTTAGGGAGCAGGTAAGGTGAGTGTGCGATAGTTACGGACCTTAGGGTTAGGGAGCAGGTAAGGTGAGTGTGCGATAGTTATGGACCTTAGGTTAGGGTTTGGGTTAAGGTAAGTGGATAGATAGTAGTGTATGTACAGTTTAGTGTAGGGTTAGAAGTAGGATTTTAAGTGTATATGTGTGGATTACTCATTTTTTGGTGTGCTTGTGTTGTGTGTGTGTTTCTCGGAACAGCAAATTTTTTCCCTGGGAAAAAATTTGCTGTTCTGACCTTTCGATTATATCACATTTCGAAATTCCAAGTTCGAGCTTATGGTGTTCGATATTTTTGGGATTTCGATTATGTGATATAAACCCAATTCAAATGTGGGTCTCCCAGCTCCTTACCCCATTGACTCCAGAGACCTTTGTGAGTACTAGCCCTCCTTTACTTTCTCCTTCTCCGATCCGACCTTTGGTTTTAGAGCAGTTAAATCCAAGGATCCCAGAGCCATCGGTATCTGATCTGAAGATCATTGTATCTTCTACTCCAGTACCACCTTTGATTGGACTGGCTCCAAGCACATTGGAGCCAGGAGACTGTCTGAGTTGTAGAACTGGCACCAGATCCAGGATGTTGAAGTTGACTCCAAGGTTGTCACAGCCATCTCGGCCCCTTGGAGCCTTGGCGCTGGACAGCTCAGCTCCGATTCCTGCCTCAAGTGGTTTGCTTTGGGTAGAAAGGAGCAGATGGTCTGGAAGCATGTCTTCTTGGAGCCATTGGTCTCTTTCTGTCTGAGGCATTCTGCTTTCAAGGTAATGGAGAGAGTTTCCTGTGCTGCAAGAGAAAGAACGTGTTCACTCTCCTCAGCTCCCACTTCACAAACCCCAGTTGTCTTTGCATCTTAAGCCTCAACTTCCTGCACCACAGGGACATCCAACCCAAAGTCACCAGGATACCCAGCAGGGTATATTGATATCTCCGATACTTCTCCAGAACATCCCACTGAATAAGTCCCTAGGAAGAGGAGGTTCAAAAGGAGGTACTTACACTCTCCTCAATGGTCTGTCACTGAGGATACTGACTTCATTGAGAGCAAGGGTCCCCAGTATCACCACATGATGACATCTCCTTTGGAGACATTCTAGAGGACCTCAAGCAAAGGGGTGGCTGTTCGATGGACAACTCTTCCCAAAAGGAGTCCGTATTCCTGGAAGCCTTTTGAGCTTGGCCCATCTACCTCCTGGGTGACTCCGCCAACCAATGAGCTCATTGATTTGATCTTCAATGAGCATGGAAGAGACCAAACAGGATCCTGGCACCACGTAAGAACAGGGAATTTTGGAGAAAGGTAGTACCAGTGATGCCATGGTTGTAGTGGTGGCCACAAAAAAGGAATATGCCGAACAAAGATCTTCTGTTCATCCCCCTAACAGGGAGTCTGGGGCACTGGACAGATTCGGGAAGCATGTATATGCTTCAGTGACCTTTACACTTTGGTTGCTGAATTATTTGGCACACTTCACTAGACTCCAGCGGGATTTGATTAAAGAACTTAACCAAATCCCTCTCTGGGACCATTACTTCTGAGGCAGAGAGCTCCATTGCCTCACAGGTGGCTACCCTACAATCTTTTTCAAACTCATCCATGAGGTTTATCTCCCACTCAGCTGAAGGTACCTCATGGGTGGTGGGTTTAGGCATTTCCATTAGGAGGCATGCCTGGATGGGCCTGTGAAATTTTGCAGAGCCCTTCAAGTCTCCCTTTGTCAGTGCTTCCTTTGACTGAAGTTTTTTATTTGGCCCCTAGGTTAAAGACACACTACCCAGGTGTGAGCAGGAAGGTAAAACCCTAACTACTGTGGGCATATGTTTTTCAACTCTCAAAGGTGCTTTTCTAGAAATCAACAAGGTGGTCAAAAAATGTGATTCAGAAAGTCTCAGGGCCCCTTCCAAGATCCACGTGGATATAATTCCTCCAAGGGCAGAGGGTGAAACTCGTAACAGAAGACACCACCCATGTGGCAGAGGAGGTCTACAAAACCAAGGATCTAGAGATATGTTCTCTGACAGATCCTACAGAGCTTCTGAAAGGATGCCCAATTGTCCACCTCTTGAGGCAGTCAGGGGTCATTTATCCCTGCACCAGACAGCCTGGCTAGAGATTGCAAAAGATTCATGGGTACAGAGAATTATTTCCAGAGGTCATATAATACCCTTTTCCCTACTCCCCCTTAACAGTAAACACAATTCATGATGTTACACCCAGTCAGAGGAAAGAAGCAGCACTAGAAATAAAATAGCTTCTAAAAAAAAAAAAAAAAAAAAAGAGTCATCCAAGAGGTCCCCAGACCAGAAAGAATGCAGAACTTAAGATTATTTTTAGTTTCAAAGAAAACAGGGGACTGGAGACCGATTTGTAGTCTCAGAAATATGAACAAGTTAGTTCAGCACACAAAGTTCTAGATGATCACAGTTCAGTCTATTCTGCTTTTTGTACACAAGGATGACTGGATATGCTCAATAGATCTTCAGAATGTGTATTATCATATAAAAATGAACAGACTATCCAGAAGATACTTGCACTTATGGCTGGGAGCAATTCATTACCAGTTCAGAGCTCTGCCGTTTGGTTTCAATACAGCCCCAAGGGTTTTCAAATGCATGGCAGTAGTGGCAGCTCACTTGTGACTGCAGGGATTCTGGGTGTTTCTTTACTTAGGCGACTGGCTCATTACCACTCAGACCAGGCATCATCTGATTAAAGCATGAGATTATGTACTCCAGTTATGCACTCACATGGGAATGACTATCATTCACATCAAATCTCAACTAGAACCAACTCAAATATTGGAGTTCATTGGAGCTTTGTTTAACACTGTATCATTGACAGCCTCCCATTCTTTATCAGGAGTACTGACGATATGATTCCAGGTCAAAATGATCATTCAGAGTTCTTCTCTCTCAGCTTGATTGATCCTACAAGCATTGGGGTCAGTGTCTGCTGCAATGGTTTTGATTCCATTAGCAAGATATCACATGAGAATTCTTTAGTGGACCATAGTGACTCAGTAGTCTGTTCTTCACCAATCTTTATCCGCCCAAATCAAGATAACTCAGGCATGCAAAAATTACCTCTTTTGGTGAGTTTACTCTGATCAGATAATGCAAGGTCGCTCTTTCATTCTCCCTCAGCCCAAAGCCATAGTTACCATGGATGCTTCCCAAATTTTTTGGGGGGGACACTTCTTGGGAACAATAATCCAAGGCACATGGTCCCTCAAAGAGGAAAATATGCATATCAATGTCCCAGAAATGAAAGCTGTCCTCCTAGCATTGCAGGGCTTCCAAGACACTCTCCTTTCCTGGACCATTGTGATTCAGACAGACAATATGTCAGTGATCTGGTACATCAACAAACAAGTAGGAAACAAATCTTATCCCCTGTGTTGAGAAGCTTTGAGAGTGTAGCAGTGGGTGATCTTATCCAATCAATTTCTGTTAGCAACACACATTCCAGGGAAATCCAGCATGATAGCCAAGTTAAGCAGGTCCATTCTAATGCCTCCCAAGTGGTCACTCAACATGAAGCTTGTGGAAAAGATATTCTGTTGATAGGGCCAACCTTGTGTAACCTCTTTTCATTTCCCCTCAACAAGTGCAGCAGGTTCTTTGCCCTGATCCCCCCACCAGGGGAATCACTGAGAAGATGCTCTTTTCTAAGATTGGCCCCCAGCCTCTTCTACGCTTTTCTTCCAATACATCTAATTGACAAATTTCTTCAGAAAGATGTCTTTTTGGAGCCGATTGAACAGCACAGTCATCGTTATTGCTCCTTATTGGCCTCATCAGGTTTGGTTCCTCTTTATTTGGCCTCATCCGCTTTGCTTCCAGACCTCCTGTCTCACCCAAGAAGTATGACTCATCCAGACATATCAGGCCTGAAGGTGACCGCATGGTTTCTCCAGTTCCATTAATTAGACAGCGAGGCTCTCCTTCCCTATCCGTCACATTTTATCTTCCCATAATGCTTCCAGTAGAAAAATGAGCAAAAGTACATTGAAAATATTTGTTTTTTGGACACAGCAAAAAGACATTGACCCCCTTTCATCACCAGTATCTAAAGGTCTTAAATTATTAGCTGCAATTTTTAATGAGGGCGCTAGCTCTTCAGCTGTTAAAGTTCAGTTAGCTGCCATTTCTAATTTTCACATAGGAATAAATAATTCATCCTTAGCCTCTTCCAAACTTTGTAATGCCTTCATAAGGGGAACCTTTATTCTTAGACCTCCTTTTAAAGATCCACCCCCTCCTGTGGGATTTAAATATTGTTTTACAATCTTTGACTCAACCCCCATTTGAACTGTCAGATAAGTGTGAACTAAAATTTTTGACATGGAAGACTATTTTTAGTGGCCATAACCTCTGCTAGAAGAGTCTCAGAACTACAGGCCCTCTTTTCCAAGCCTCCCTATTTGATTTTTGATAAGATTATCCTTGCAAAACAACCCATCCTTCCTTCCAAAGGTAGTGTCCAAATCCAGTATCAGTCATACTATCAACCTTCCAGTTTTCTTTCTGAATTGCTCAAACAAAGGAGAGTATATGTTGCACCTGCTGGATGTTCAGACAGTTACATTTTTATCTGCATAGGACAACAATTTTCAGGAAATCAGGTCAGTTATTTGTCTCCTTTTCAGATTCAAAATTGGGCAAACCAGTTACTAAAGTGACTTTAGCCAAATAGTTGACTGACTTGTACTTCCTTTGTTTACAAAAAGTTGGGTTTGTCTTTGCCAAAACCTCTGAAAACTCATCCAACCAGGTCTATGGCAACTACTTCTGTTTTTTTTTTTTTTTTTATCCAGATCTTCCTTGGATGATATTTGTGCAGCAGCAACTTGGGCTAATCCTCTTAGCTTTATTGCTCACTACAAACTGGATCTGGTCTGTAGGAGAAGAATGGCCTTTGGCTTAGCAGTTATCAGGAATAACCTTCCTTGGGTTTTAGGTAGCTGGGGACTCTGTCCCATTTGCTGAGGAATGAATGAAATTGACAACATCAGATAAAAAAAAATATCTACTCACTGTAATGTTCTATCTGTGTTGCCCATTTTCATTCTTCCTCAATTCCCCTCCCTCCAACTCCCTACCCAACTTGACTTCTGGAAAGATTAGAAGATGCTAAAGGAACCAGTGTTCCTTTATTTGAGCTCCAGATACTGTTATCTCATCTCTTTTCATTTGTTAAGTATTATATAGGCTTAAAGGTCAGCAAACAATATCTGAGGTGTGGTAGGGGACTAGTACATTATGGGTAAGAGTCGAGCTCAAGAGTTTCAGTGTTCCATGAGCTGGAAAAAGCAGCAGAAACAGATCCGAACCTCATTTGTTGAGGATGAATGAAAACAGACAACACAGATAGACCGTTATGATGGGCATTTTTTTCTTTCAAGTTATTTGTTAAAACAAAAATCTCATACTGTAATGGCTATTGTTGCTGCTGCTTTCAAGAGACCTCAGAATTGTGATAAGGATTCAGAGGAGCATTACATATGTGAGGCGTGTAAATCCTCTTCCATCCTGAGGGAGTGCTGCAAAAGAGGAGTAAAAGATCAGAGAGCAACTCAAACAAGCCTTATTCTGAAAAGGTTGAAAGAAAACACAATAAGAACTCTTCCTCTTAAAAATGTGTCTTTATACTACCAGCACTGCTATTGCAAAATGAAAGATTTTCAAAGGACTATAGAGCTCTACTCTCGACATGGATGTCATCCAAAATTGCTGTGCTTTTAACAAAAGTGTGCTTAATTGTCTCTAATTCACAACAAAGCATAATCTTTCCCCTCTTCTTTTATATCATATCAATCTCTCTACTAGTCTGCAAAAAAGTCTTTCTTTAAAAAAATTGATTTCTGAACTAGTCTCATTCTTAATTGTAAAAACTTGTATAATATTTTATCTAAGAATTCCCACCCAGATGCAAGTAAATTTGTATGTAAAGTATTCACTTAGAATATTTATCC
The DNA here is from genome assembly GCF_019279795.1 of Protopterus annectens. NCBI lineage: Eukaryota > Metazoa > Chordata > Ceratodontiformes > Protopteridae > Protopterus > Protopterus annectens. The sequence goes on along the minus strand of NC_056732.1, from coordinate 693,236,007 downwards.
ATTAAGTGACAATTTGCCTCATGCTTTCCATTGTGGTATATTTTTCCAACCTGCTTTATTCACCTCGGCTACTACCATAGTATCTAAATTCTTTTGGCTAGATTTTCATCTTTCCAACAGTTATCAGTAATGACATTAGAAATTCTCAGACAGAGACATCTTGTACACAGTCATTGTCACATTTGAATCCCTCACAGACTGCAAGATCCTAAGGCTCTTCTAACTCCTTCTCTGCTTCTGTACCGTATCCTTAAGCTACTGCTCAGGTTTTATTGCTTCTATTCTTAACTCTGTCTCACTATCTATCTGCATCACTAACTTTCTGGCTGCTATTTTCCTAACTGAAACTAACATTCAATTTTGCTTGTACTATTACAGTCAGTGTCACACAATGCACTACCTACATACTACTTTTTTGGACAATATCTACATCATGTATGGTGAGAGTGAATATTATTGTCTGTAGTGTTTTAACTGTATAGAATTGTCTAGATGTGTAGTAATACATTTCAACATCTTGTACCAGTTTGTTCTTTCAACTTATTTTTTGTATAGGTTCATAGGTAGATACTAGGCTATTGGCCCTAGGGCCTATATAAGCCTAGCCAAAAAGGTACCCTGGCTTTCGCCACTCAAGAAAATTATTTTCCTGTGCCCCTGTCTAGCAGAGCCACAAAAGTGATCCCTGGGGTGAATTTCCTATCTCCCATCCAATCATCAAGATTTTTCTTGAAGAGTGCTAATGAGGAGTTTTGTTTGATATAGATAGGTAGTTTGTTCCAGAGTATGGGAAGTCTCTGGGACAGGAATCTATCCCTCCAGCATGTTCTGTTTATTGTGGTGACAAGGTTTAGGTCCCTAGAGCGTGTAGCTCAGAGGGATTGGGATTTCTTTAAGTGAACCCTGTCCAACAGCTCTGGGTTTGACATAGCTTTATATGTTAGGTAGAGATCGCCTCTGAGTAGGCGATATGCAATGGAGTAAAGCTGGAGTTTTTTGAGATGGTCTGCATAGTGCATCTGTTTGAGGCCAGTAATCCTCTTTGTGAGGTATTTCTGTGGCCTTTTCAGTTACTGTAGATGTCTTGTGAGGTACATACCAAAAGGGGCACTGTATTCTGTAATGGGTCTAATGATTGACAAGCAGAGGGGAACAATGACCTCTTTTTTCCTGGATGAGAAACCTTTTGTGATGAGGTAGAAGGATTTCCTGACTACTGTGGTGATGTTGATTATCAGAGGCGAGACTACTGTTTACCTGTGTCCCAAGGTCTCTTATCACACTTTCGGTGTTAAGTAGACTACCACCTATGTGGTATTTCATGGGTACAGAGTTTTTACCAAAAGGGATGACAATGCACATTTTGGCATTGAGCTTAAGGCCATGGTGTTGACACCATGCATCTGTCTCAGTGAGGCCCTTTTGTAGGATGTCCACATTGTTAGAAGTTTCGGTTATGTCTCCTAGTTTGCAGTCATCTGCGAACTTCGTTAGCCAACGACCTTCTGTGTTAACCTGTACTTCAGAGAAGTAGATACCAAACAGGAGAGGACCCAGGACTGAACCCTGTGGTACTCCACTTGTCACTGGTCTGAAGTCGGATTTGGAGTCTGCTACTTTCACAGTGTGGGTTCTGTCAGTGAGCCAGTTGGCATCCCATCTTGTGACATAGGGATTTATACCTAGTTTAGTGAGTTTATCTATAATTCCAGAGAGGAGGGTGGTGATGAAAGCCTTGGCGAGATGTAGATAGGCTGTGTGAACCACCTTATCCTCATCTACGACTTTAGTGACCGCTTCAAAGAAGTCTTATCAGGTTTAGGAGACATGATCTGCCTTTAACAAACCCAAACTGGGTGGGGTCCAGAGTTTGGAGATTACCAGTTTCATTGTTTATAAGTTCCATGATGATACGTTCCATAACCTTATAGTATTTGTAATGTAATTTTTATTGTATTGAATTATACTGTATTTGTACTATACTGTATGCGGAGCTTTTCTCCCTGGGCCTCTGCTGAAAATGGGTTCTGTAGACCCAGTCAGACCACCCCAGTAAACAAATGTCAAATAAATAAATACATGACAGGATAAGCTGTTACTCCCCCCCCCTCCCATTTTCAGAATCTTGGCAGAGAATTCCCCCTTTATAGGATTATAATGATTGCCATAAATCCTCGTAAAGAAAGTCCCCATCATTTTGACTTCTAACTCTTTTGGTAATAAAAAATGGGCAGGTGAGTTCTTAGTCCAGTGATAAAAGTTTTCAATAAATATACCTTTTTAAATTTTTCTCTTTCCATTCTATAGTGGGTTTCAGCATATTTGGTAATCTCTCTGTTTAGTGTTGTGTAATTATACCCTCATTCCCAAACTTAATACCTTGTACATCAGAATCTTCTGTATTAAAAATAATTTCAGTGATCCAAGAAAATTGCACCCTTTCATGTTTTGGGTTTGACCTTTTACCCAGACTAGTCTAAGTAAAACATATCCATCAAAAACTCAAACTGCTGCTGCATATTTGCGTAACGAATAATACCATCTGTCTATGACAGAACTGATGAAACATACTTATTGGACACCCAGCTGCATGCTTTTAGGCATCAACACATTCCATCCAATGTGGCCATTTTGTCATTGACCTAATAATTACATTTCCGTATACATTGCTAATCCACATACAGAACCTATGTTCTAAGCCCATCTATTCTTGCGTTATCACTAAAGTTGCATAGATAGGTAATATCATATGCTTCATTTAACTCCAAACTTCAAAGGTAGCCCTTAACACCAGTTAGTTCATATTTTGTGTTGTGTTTTTAATATCCATAAAATTACACATGCTTTACTATCAAGTATTAAACCCTACATATGAAGTAAGTGAAGCTCCTCCCTACACATGAAGTAAGAGAAGCTCCTTAATTACTATTCTCAAATATGTTTGTATCACTAAAACCAAGCAATAACTTGTTTTCACAATTTAATAAAACAATATGTCTCTAATCAGCCATGTCAGTCATACCATGACCTTTCCAGGTCAATTATAGTAATGCTGCATTACATAATGGTTTGCTTGCGGCCTTTGATTCTCCCAAGAACCATGCCTTGAAAACTTTATAACTGTATATTTCACTGCCTGTCTACTAAGTCATTAAGAGTGTGTTTATCTGGTATTCCATCTTTAACTGGTATGGAATTGATATAGCTTCCCCTTGATAGATGTCAGTGGTTTCTCTAAATCATTATATTTTTCAGTAACTAATCTTTTCTGTAGGAGTCTGCCAGACTTTTTGAAATAAAATATCTGAAGTAGTTTACTTCCTTTGATCTTCAACCTGTGGAAATACGGATCCGTATTGGATCCGAGCCAGCAAAGATTACTAGTATCAGCTCCGAGCTCCACACTCCTCCCCTTACCCATAATACACCTCCCCTGCCTTCCATCCCCAGATCTCGTTTACCGCAGTTTGTGAAATATCGTGTCTCTAGAGCTGCAGCTAGCAGGGTGTTTTTTGACCCTGTGTTTTCAAAAATATCTGTTAATTTTTGCCGTTTCAGATTAGTATAGGTACCCTTTCCCTCCTCCCATCGCGTTGGCATCGTGGGTAGGTTTGTAGTAGTAGTTAGTTTAGTGTAGTTTGTCTATGGTGCCCCTCTCCCCCTTAGTCAGTCTAGTGTGGTGAAGTGGGTATGTTGTTAGTTTACAGAAAGAAAGTTTTTGACTGTTTTCTTCACTTTCTTCTTTAAGCATGGCTGAAAAGCTTATTTTAAGCACTGCACAGAGTGTGGCCATAAGCTTTCCCCAGCGAATGGCCACACTGTGTGTGTATTGTGCTTAGGTGTGGCCCACCTGAATGTGGATTGCTCTATTTGTGCGGGGTTCAACCCCTGAGCCTTGAAGGATAGAAAGGCCAAGTTGGTCCTCAAAGGTCTTCTGCCTACCACTGAACCTGTCTCCTTGTCCTCGGCTTCAGTCACAGTGGCTGCTGTGACTGCCTCTCCTGCTTCTCTGCCTCCGCCCTCCCCTCCCTCCCAGGCTGAGACTCAGACTCCTGCATCTAAGCCTGTGGTTGTGGAGCAGAGGAGAGGTAGAGAGTGGGGGAGAGAGTCAAGGATGAAGGAGAAGAGAAAGAGGTCCCCGGACCTCTCGTCACCGAACAAGACTGCTCGGATCTGTGACTCCCCTTGGCTCCATTCTCCGAGGTTCTCCCCGGAGCTGGAGGAGGCACATCCAGTCTCCTGGGCCTCAGCTGCCTGACTGGCCAGGTCGGAGTCCATGGCCTCATCACGGTCGACCCGTTCTTTATCGGACATGGATCTGGATAAGATGATGAAGTACTTTATCCGTACACAGATCCAAATGGGGGTCTTGCCAGCCCCCCCGTCAGGAGGTGGGGGTTGCATCCCATTTTTCAGCCCATTACTCCTTCCCCAATTCGACCTTCAGTTTTGGAGTTCTCAGATCCGAGGTTGGCCTTGGTCGGGGGGGTTGGCACCGACGGTCCTCGCGTCCTCGATGCCGGCAGCTACCTGGAGCATCTCGGATCCAAGCCGCTCTCGGAGCCGGAACCTGGGTGTCAGATCCAAGGGAGTGGAACCTTTACCATCGGCTCCAACATTGTCGGTCCAGGTTCCCTCCCTTGGGGCTCTGATTCTCGCATTGTACCCAGGGAGACCAGCCTCCTTATTGGCTTCCCAGGAGGTCCGCTCTTCTTCGGCATTTGATGTGGTAGAATGGGTCCTCTCCATAGGATCGAGGCTATTGACTGCTCCCACGGGCTCCACCCAGACCCACTCGGCTCTGTCTACGGTCCCCGTTGTCTTACCAGAGGGACAGCCCTGTGCCCAAAGAGCCCCAGACGGTTCCCCCAGAGGAATAGATGGCTTGCGAGCACTCCCCGGAGAGCATCACGGGAGATGTGCCTCGCAAGCATACATGCAAGAGGAGGCACTTGGACTTCCCTGAGTCCCTAACCGAGGACACAGATTTAGATGAGGGGGAGGACTTCCCAAGGTCACCTCCCGATGATGTGTCCTTTGGAGACATCATGGAGATCCTGCACCAGCAGGGAGGTTGGTCTGCCCCCAAGCCTTCCTCTGATGCGTCTGTGTTTCTGGAGACTTTCGGCACAGGCCCATCTATGTCTTGGGTGTCCCCTACCACGAATTCTTTAGTAGATTAAATCACCTTGCGGGCGTGGAAGGAACCAGATACCATGGAGCCAATTCCCAAGTGCCCCATAAGGTTTTTAAGTCCCCCTATTGACAGGCCTTCCTGGAACAAGGCTCCCTAGTGGACGCCATGGTGGTAGCAGCAACCACAAAGAGAGAACTATCTCAGAAACGTTCCTCGGTCTACCCTCCTGACCAAGAGTCAAGGATGATGGACTGCCTAGTATAGCTGGTGTATGCTTCAGCTACCTTTTCAATATGGGCGCTGAACTACTTGGCCCATGTCTCGAGACTCCAACAAGACCTGGTGAAGTAGCTGGAGTAGTCTTCACCCAAGTCCAATGTCGCAGGAGGGACAAGCCTTCGTTCTCTGTGAAAATGGCCACTCTGAGAGCAGTATCTAATATGTCAATGCGACTCCTCTCCCATGCTATGGAAGGAGCGGCTAGGGTGGCTGGGTCCGGCGTGTCCATGAGGCATAATGCCTGGCTCAAGTTGTGCCAATTTACAGAACCCTTTAAGGCATCCTTTGCCAATGCCCCTTATGACGGCTCGAGTCTTTTCGGTAAGACCGTCAAGGAGACACTAGTCCAGAATGAGAAGGACGGAAAGACATCAGTCTGCCATCGGGATCCACTTCTCTGACCCTCAAAGGTCCTTTTTCGAGAACCAGAGAGGGCAAAAGAAGATGTGGTTCCGAAAGTCTCAGTGTTCCTGGGACACTCAGGGCTCTTCTTCCCGTAGAGGCAGAGGGGGACAGAATGGATGCTGGCCCAGAGGCTGAGGGGTTCCACGACACTTCGGGTCTCGAGAACCTTTCTCGGACAGACTCAGGCACCAACCCTGTGGGGTTGCCCGACTGCTCTACTCTGGAGACAGTCAGGGGACGATTGTCCTTGCACCCAGCAGAATTGGAGTCCATAACAATGGACTGCTGGGTGCTTCAAATCATATCCAGAGGATATTCCATCACCTTTGTGGGTTCCCCCATATCTCCCAAACATCTCCCAGATGTTCCACCCATGCAAAGGGAGGCAGCAGCACAGGAAATTTCCAAGCTGCTAGGAAAATGAGCCATCCCCTTAGATCAGTCTGGATCAGGCTTGTACTCCAGGTTCTTTTTGGTGCCAAAGAAAACCAGGGACTTAAGGCCCATTCTGGACCTCTCTACCCTGAACCTGTCAGTTGCCAAAGAAAGTTCCGGATGGTCTCACTACAGTCCATCATGCCGGACCTGCAAGAGAGCGACTGGATGTGCTCGTTAGATCTCCAGGATGCTATCACATAAAAATGCACAGAAGCTCCAGGAGGTTCCTCTGCTTCTGGCTAGGGGCCAATCATTATCAATTTTGAGCCCTTTCCTTTGGTCTCACCACAGCCCCCAGGGTGTTTTACTAAAGTGATGGCAGTGGTAGCAGCTCACCTGAGGCTTTAGGGGTTCTAGGTCTATCCATACCTGGATGATTGGCTCCTTACTGCTCCCACCAGGTGTATACTTTCCCAAACCAGGGACTACTTTCTGACACTTGCCCTGAGTTTGGGTATCACAATCAACATATCCAAATCTCTACTAGAGCCTGTACAAGTGACAGACTACATTGGTGCCAGGATAGACACACTCCAGGGAAAAGTGTTCCTGACCTCGGAGAGAGTTCAAAACCTCAGAATGCATGTCTCCCTAATTTACCATTCTCACCTCCCGACAGCGGAATCAGTGTTGAGGCCCCTAGGCTCGATGGCAGTAACCATAACTCCCCTTCCATGTGCTCAGCTACACATGAGGATTCTTTAGTGGACTCTGGCGGTTCAGCAATCCCTGTTGGATTTACCACTATTCTATCCACCTAAGTCAAGTGCGTCATTTGTCCCTCATAATGGTGAAATTAGCTCTCTGGACATTTTGGAGGGATGACCCTTCATTCCAGCCCTGGCCCAAACCATAGTGACCATGTATGCCTCCCAACTTGGGGGGGAGCATTGTTCAGGCAGGACAGTCCAAGGCCTGTGGTCCCCCATAGAGGCCAGCTTGCCTACCAATGTCCTAGAGATGAGGGGGGTCCTTCTAGCATTGCAGGCCCTTCATGCCTTTCTTTTTTGGGAGATGATTGCTATTCAGTCAGACAACTTGTCGGTAGTCTGGTATATCAACAAACAGGGAGGGACAAGATCTTATCCCCTTTGTCATGAGGACATGAGAGTGTTGGAATGGGCGATCTCCACCGGTCACTTTCTTATCGCAACACACATTCCGCGACGGTCCAACATTCTAGTGGACAGGCTAAGTTGGACCATTCTGATGCCTTACGAGTGGCCTCTGAATCCGTCAGTAGCGGGACAGATCTTCATCGAGTGGGGTCAGTCAGCCTTGCTGCAGTCTCTTTGCATCTCCTTCCAGCGTGAAGTGCAGCAGGTTTTTTGCTCTGAACCCCCCCCCCTCCACCGGGGGAGTCCCCCAGAGACTCTCTAGTTCATGCTTGGTCTCCCGGTCTTCTGTATGCTTACCCACCAGTTCCTCTCATCCCGAGGTTTCTGCAGAAAGCTTGTCGACTGGGGAGCAAGGTGATCATCATTGCCCCATTCTGGCCTCGCCAGGTATGGTTTCCTTTCCTTTGGTCTCACCTTCTGGCTCCACCTTGGATCCTAGATCCCATTCGGGATCTGATTTCACATCCATCGGGGGTGCCTCATCCGAGTCTGGACAGCCTGAAGCTTACGGCTTGGGCTGCTCCAGTTCCCATGATTGCTAGGACTCCCGGACTTTCCTCCTCAGTTAAGTCCATTTGGGTGGCTGCTCATAAGTCGCCAACCAGAAAGGTTTATCACAGCAAGTGGAAACATTTTTCTTTCTGGGCCTCTCAGAGGAGTTTAGATCCTTTAAAGGCACCTGTTTCTGCCATTCTTGATTTTCTAGTTGACATCTTCCAGCATGGTGCTAGTTCTTCTAGTGTCAAAGTTCAGTTGGCTGCCATTTCTCATTTTCATGTGGGCGAGAATTATGCATCCTTGGCATCTTCTAGACTGTGTAAAGCCTTTATTAAAGGCACTTTTTTATTACACCCCCCAGGTCAAAGATCATGTCCCCCCGTGGGACCTAACTATGGTACTCCAAGCTCTGGTCGCCCCACCTTTCGAGCCTGCCGCTACTGCTGATCTAAAATTTCTATCGTGGAAAACAGCTTTTCTGGTTGCTATTACCTCTGCTAGAAGGGTTTCGGAATTACAGGCCTTGTCCATAAAATTCCCGTACATGATTTTTCATAAAGATAGAGTTTCCCTTTGAACCAATCCATCTTTTCTTCCTAAGGTGGCATCACCAGTCAGTATCAGACTATAAATCTGCCTGTGTTCTTTCCCAATTTTACCTGCAGGATGGAATACAAACTACACATGTTGGATGTTCACAGACAGTTACAATTCTATTTACACAGGACAAAAAATTTTCGTAAATCTAATCAATTGTTTGTTTCATTCTATAGACCCTTTTTGGGCAAACCTGTTTCCAGGGTCACTATAGCTAGATGGATTTCTTCATGCATCCTGCAGGTCTATAAGGACAAAGGTATGTCTCCTCCGGGTCAGGTTAAAGCTCATTCCACTAGGTCCATGGCTACAGCTGCAGCTTTCTGGTGTAGGGTGTCTTTGGATGACATTTGCTCTGCAGCTACTTGGTCCTCATCTCATACGTTTATCTCCCATTGGATTTGACATCTAGAAGGAGAGCATCCTTTGGCTCCGCAGTGCTCCAGAATGTCCTTCCATGAGGGCTACCCAGGAGTTTAGTAGCTGGGGACTCTGTCCCACAGGTTGAAGATCAAATGAAGTAAACTACTTCAGATAAAGAAGTTATGTACTGACCATAATGTTCTGTCTGAGTAGTTTTACTTCATTTGTCTTCAACCGTCCCTCCCTCCTTCCCCCGGACCTTTGGCGCATGTTCAGCCTATGGGCTTTAGTATAGGTCACAAGTAACTTATCAGGTTGGGTTATAAGTGTAAGTTCAGCAAACTCAATCTGGGGATGGAAGGCAGGGAAAGGTGTATTATGGGTAATGGGAGGAGTCTGGAGCTCTGAGCTGATGCTAGTAATCTTTGCCGGCTCGGATCTGATATGGATCCGTATTCCCACAGGTTGAAGACAAATGAAGTTCAACTACTCAGCTGGAACATTATGGTGAGTGCATACCTTCTTTTTTTTTTCTGGCATTTCAACATTTCAGAGAGTTTTGTAATTGCATTTCTGAAAATAGTATGCACATTTTCTATGTTATGTAATTTCTTCTGTTTGAATTTTGTAAAGGAAAGAATTCCTTCCAAATATATATTTTTTTTGTATAATATTGTTGTTTCAAATGCCAGTGAACTCTAGAACAATGTATAAATACTTTTTAGCTTGGTAAGTACAAAATAAATTCTGGTTTTAATGTTCCCTTTTGAGATAGTGTAACCCTACCTGCCCTCAACAGCTTTCATAAGATCTTTACATTTCCTGTTGTCTGTAACTTGATTTTTCTTTCCTTCAGCAGAGTAGTGCCAGTCACCTCCTCGCATTTGTAAAAAAAAAAAAAAAAAAAAAAAAAAAAAGTGTATATAGCCATGGTTTGTTTTCCATGATTCTTCCCTCACAGTTGGTTTTATATATGCATATTTAAGATCTACAATGCCTTTTCTTGATGAGCATATATCTGGCTGTAAGAACAAAAAAGAATCTCCACTCAGAATCCTGTAAATCTCTATTGTTCAATTTCCATTATATTCTGAACATCCTATAAGACTTCTTATCCCTTGAAAATATTACAACACCTTATGTAGATTAATTTAGTAGATATTATTTAAACTATGTGCATCTAGTACTGTTATTATCATTTAACATTTTTTTCTGATCTCTTAGTATGCTATTGTTTTGGATTTTGAAAAACAGTTTGGTCTACTGCTCTTTTATCCTCCTCATGAAAGTAAAGACATTTAGACTGCACCTAAAGTAAATCTATTTTCATGCCACTAATCGTATTTATGGAACCTGTGCTCCACTCTTTAATGAGGAGACCCCTGCATTTTTTTGATTTTTCCTTAAGCTGTCCAGTGTGCATGGAAGATGTCCTTAAGCTTTGGATGCTGGCCGACTCATAGCTTTGATAGGATATAGCCCATATAGCTTAGGCAACTGAAACTGTGATCTAATGATGAATGTCATAATGATAACACAGTGAAAGAACTGAACTGATTCAACATCACAAGTTTCAGATTTAAATTATTCTGTCATACATAAATAAACCTGTTTGTATACTTAAACAAGCACATTTGCAAAAGGAAAGCAACAAAAAATAGACCTACCAGCTGATGTCTCTACATGTTTCATTACTGTTAACTGGCTTGACCATATGCTCAATGTCCAGATCACTGATACAGTACTCACCAGATCTGAGAGGCTTGTATATATCACAAAAGAGTTACAGCTCAGTCCCTGTACACACTAGCCCCTTGTAAGTGACAAATAGTGTCTAAACATAGACACAGTAGCACAGCATGCATGCACCACACAGTAAGAATGTGCAGGCTTGAAGAATAAGAGGTCTCAAGTGGGGGACAACATTCATGAGGGTGTTTAAACAGGGAGCAAGACACAGGGGTGGAACTGTTGGTAACAAAAAAGTAGTCAAAAGAACTGTACACAGTGAAGGTAGGCTGTACCACCATGGGACCTCTCCAGCAGTTCACCAGTGAGTACAAATATAATGAGTATGTACCCAGCCAGATAAGTGTGCTACAACACATTCTCTTCACAGCAAGGAAAGCCAGATTTAATTTTATGGGGCTATGTGCACCTTGAAAGGAGAACACCAACTAATTATCGGGCATGAATACTAAAGTGTCAGTCAAAAATTGTGCTACAACACATTCCCTTCACAGCCAGGAAAGCCAAAGGTAATTCTAGAGGGCAAGGAAAGCCAAAGCTAATTGTATGGGGCTGTGTGCCCCATGAAAGAACAGCAACTAGACCTTATTGGGCATGAATACCAGAGTGTCAGAAGGCATGTTCTGGAAGAAATATAATATCATTCAAAGAGCAGGGGGGAAATACTGCACAGGACTATTGGCAGCCAGCATACCCCAACTGTAGTGACAGCACCATTAACATAAGCCTAGCAGCTATGAATGGCAGCGCTTCCATGCATACCCTGATCATAAATGATAAACAGCATATGACAGATACAGAGATAGTGATGACTATGAGACCCTGTTTAAAGTAGAATACTGGGTGATGCTGGCAGAAGGCACATAGTTTTGGACCCCTCACTACTAGAACATCAGTGCTGGATGTGACTCTGGATATGTACCCAGTCAAAAATCGACAAATTCTATTGTGTTGACAGTGTGTGGATGAGCCCTTTTTTACTGTGGATGTCCTAACAACTGAAGGCAAATTCAGGGATCTAGCATGGTTCCAAATATTGCTTTTCACATAGGATAGTCTCCACTAAAGCTGCACTATGCTAGCAGTTATACATTGTGCATGGCTACAAAGGGACTACATTGAACCAGTGCATGGTCCTCCTGGCATATGTCCTCTTGACAAGGAGGCTAGTAGTGGCATATGAGGCACTATGGACCATAGTAGTAAATGAACTGTGCAAGACACTTAGACTGCACCTAAAGGCTGAGTATGTCTTAACTGACTTTAAACATGGGGGGGCATCATGCCCATGTCAGATGGTAATTGTAGACCAACCCTCCTCCCCCATATATCTTTAACATGCTGGTGTATACATCCACTCTCCTGTACCATTCCCGTGCATCTCTTTAAGGGTTTCTTTCTAGATCAGATGACTCACACCCTATATACCAACATGTGTGTTCCTCCTCCAAGAACGCAGTGTATGTTTGTCACTCTTAGGTCCATACCCTGGTGCCCAACCTCGCAATCGAATGACCCATCACAGCATACAACTGAGTAATATTTTTTATATCTTTGCTACATATCTTGTATCAAATACATACAAACAAAGTAAAATATTTGCAAAACAAATTTCTAGCACTAGAGAAAATAGTAATAAAATATTAACCTAAGAATATTATTACAGATTTACAGAATGTACACATTTGAATGTTCCCAGTGTTATTGTAATAATAAATTATTGTGATGGCACTGCTAAATTTATCTTTAACAGTCAGTATATAAAGTTCCGACCAGTATGCTTAGGCCTGCACAGACAAGTCTGTTCGGATAACACTAATGAAATATGTAGTGTAGTTTGCTGCCCAGTTTATTTTCTGTTGCTTTCTTGCTGCAGATGTAGTTCTATTAGCATTTGAACAGCTCCCTTTGAGTACAACAGAAAACACTGACTTCACATTTTTCTGATTGTGAAGACTGCAGCCCTTAGCAACTTTACCAGCAAAAGACACCTTGTTTCTTTTGCATTAAAAATTCTCAGTCCAAGGCAGTGATGTAGCCTATGTTCAATCAATATATTTCTAGCTTTCATGTTAAAAAATAAATGCTTGTGAGCTGTGTATCATGAAGCCCTTTTATTTCATACATTTAGATTTTGTTTCTACGCTTCCTAGTTTACGTATTGGCTCTAGCTACTTTCATCAAACACTCCTCTATTCAAGCAGAGATGAGGATTGGGGAAAGGTAGAGTAGGCAAATGAAATTGAGAAGACGAGCAAGATGTTAAAAGTTATAATTTAGACAGAAATGAAACTATACATATAAGAACAATATGAACAGGAACATAAACTACTATAGCACAATGACTTAGACAGTCTCTTACCCTGAGTTGATTAGTGTTAAGCTCTTGGAGGGAAAGTGTATTGTGTATGTATAATATTAGCAACCAATACAAATCCAGAGTTTATTAGCTAGAATAATGAATGTGGGACATATGAAAGATTGCCTGTGAGCTATTTACTTTGCAGTTATAACAACCAATGTTAAGTTGTCTATCTCGACTTCGTTCTTGCTGGTTGGGATCGGAGCCGATCCTCGGCTCTGACTCGGCCATCTTCTATAGCTCGAGAGCTGTTTACTGGCTCAAGGCTACCCCTTATCCCATGATGCCTAGCGCTAGCTACCCAGATCTCATTTGCCGCTTCAGCTGCGAGGTGTGGTTCTTACTGGCTCAGGCTAGTCAAATTAATCTTTCTACTGAGATTTTTTCTTGTTTTAAGTTGTAATCTGTAACTTAGTGTTAGTTTAGTCTCTTGGTAGTCCTTCCCTTAGAACTCGTTTAAATTAGAGAGTTCTCCCCCTCCCCCACCCCCAACCCCTATCCCTTCTTGTAGGTTACAGTTAGTTTAATCCCTTCTTTCTTTCTTATTGTTAGGTAGCCGTTTAAGTTAGAGGCTTCCTAGTTATAAAAAAAAAAAAAAACAATCTTTATCTGTAGTTTACTGTGTGTTTTTTGCCTTTGTTATTAGTGTTGTGGTATTCTGTTATCACCGTTCGGCCTTTTGGCCAAAAATCAGTGTAGTGTCTTACGGGTTATTTTGTGGGTATGTCTAAAGAATCCAAAGTGTCTGGATTCAAGAAGTGTGACTCATGCTGTCAGAAAATGTCTCTGACAGATGGTCACACTTCTTGCGTCTATTGCTTAGGCGCAGTGCACCTGCAGGACTCTTGTTCCATATGCCATGCATTCAGTCCAAGAGTTCTGCAGGAGCGCACGAATAAACTTATTCTGAGGGGTCTTCTCAAGCCCCAGGATTCACCGGCCAAAGCTCAGCCTGTGAAATCCCCAAGACCGACCAAATCATCAGCTCCAAGCTCAGAGCCGTCATTGGTTCAAACTTTACCGACTACTACTATCTCCCCGTCGGCTCCATCAGTGTTCTCGGAGCCGTCATGGAGCCACAAGAGGCTGAGGTCCCCTTCATTAGAATCCATACATTTGGCTCCTTTGTCTCCCCTGCTGCAAAGTGAGCACAGTCACAGATCCTCCCAATCCTCTCGGTCCTCTAGACTCTTGGATCACGACGTGGAGAGAGTGGTCAGTAGGTTACTGAAGTCGCAGGCACTTGCCAAGATGTTGTCCAGCCCTCCTCAACAGGTGTCTGCTCCGTCCACTGCTATCGATATTCTTCCTCCGACTCCATTGAGCTCAGAGCCGGAGATCGTTGGGGTTCGAGTCATGGAACCTTCGGCTCCGATAACTATCCCTCCTTCGTTTCCATCATCGGCTCTGATTCCCTCGATGGTACCGTCCATCGAGTGACCTGGGCACCGAGGCTCCTTCGGCTCTGAGGGGGCGAGTGGCATTGGACCCTTGTCTGACCCCGTTCTCCATCTTGGAGCTTCGGCGCAGGTGAGCTCGGCTCCTACATCGGCCTCGGAGCCATCTCCCTCAGTGCGGAAAAGGATTCCGATTTCCTCTGAACCGGAGCATTCTCGGCATTGTGGCAGGGATGCCTTCGATGTCATGAGGAGTATTCTGGCCACTGAGTCAGCTCCACATTTGACCCCATCGGCTCCATCCCCTGTAGTGCCTGTGTTAACCTCTGCTCCTCCTCCAGACCCCACGCGTGGGGAACCAGCACTCCAGGACACCCCACTGGGTGCTTATTCTTCTTCCGAGGCCTCCCCTGATCATTCAGAGGAACCCCCTCGGAAGAAGAAGTGCAAGAGGAAGCACATTGACTCCCCTGGGTCTGTCACTTCTGATACAGACTTAGATGCATCGGAAGGGTCCCCAAGATCCCCCTCTGAAGATGTTTCCTTCTCGGACATCCTAGAAATGCTTAAGCAGAGGGGGAACTGGACTCCCCTAGCCCCTACCAAGGATAAGTCTGTATTCCTGGATGCCTTCGGTTCCCAACCTTCCACCTCCTGGGTTTCTCTGCCTTTCAATCCACTTATGTGAGTAGTAGCTCGAAAGGCTTAGTCAGCTCTAGATACAGTGGAACCAACCCCGAGAAGACCCGGCAAGTTTATTACTGCACTCATTGATAAGCAGTTCCTTACTAAAGGTGTTCCTGTGGATGCCATGGTGGTAGCAGCAGCCACTAAGAAAGAGTTAGCGGAAATGTCTGCGTCTGTCCATCCTCCTAACTAAGAGTCCAGGACTATGGATAGATATGGGAAGCGAATGTTTGCTTCAGCGACCTTTTCTATGAGGTCACTGAATTACTTATGCCATTTCACCCAGCTTCAGAGGGATCTCCTTAAAGATCTCGGAGATACCCTTCAGGATCCATCAGCCGAAGGGGCTCAAGCTAAAGTGGCTTCTCAGCTGGCGACCCTTAATTCTGTAGTCAACTCCTCCATGAGGCTCATTTCCTATGCAGCCGATGGTGCGAGTAGAGTCGCAGGTACAGGCATGGCCCTTAGGAGACACGCATGGATGCGGCTGTGTAATTTTGTGGAACCCTTTAGAGCATCATTCACCAACACCCCCTTTGATGGTTCCTTTCTCTTTGCACCACAGGTGAAAGACACTCTCACTAGGTGTGAACAAGAAGGTAAGACTCTCCCTGCCGTGGGAGTCCATTTTTCCACTCCTTCCAGACCATACCCCAAGGGTCAGAAGAGTAGTAAAATGTGGTTTCGAAAATCCCAGGGAGCCTCGCCTGACACACGTAGCGATTTTTCCTCCAGGGGCAGAGGAGGAAACAACAACAGACACCTCCCTCGTGGCAGAGGGGGTCTGCAGAACCAGGGCAGCAGAGAATCCTTCTTGAGAAACCCTTCCAGCATCCCTGAGGGGTTGCCCGGCTGCCCACCTCTGGAGGCAGTCGAGGGAAGACTTTCACTGTACCCAAAAGCCTGGCAAAATATAACGCAAGACAAATGGGTACAGTCAATCATATCCAGAGGTTACAAAATTTCCTTCTCTCAACCCCCCCTTACCATCAAGCAAATCCCTTCCAGATGTTCCACCCAATCTGAGGGACCAAGCAGTCATAGAAGTTTCAAGACTGCTAGAAAAAAAGAGTCATCCAGGATGTCCTGGCAGACCAACACAGATCTGGAACTTACTCAAGGTTCTTTTTGGTACCAAAAAAGACAGGGGACTGGAGACCGATGCTGGATCTCAGTAGACTAAACAAGTCTTTTTAAAGAACAAAGTTTCGGATGGTTACACTGCAGTCCATTCAGTCCATTCTACCCTTTCTGGGTCAGGACAATTGGATGTGCTCCATAGATCTTCAGGATGCGTACTTCCACATCAAAATGGACAGGCGCTCCAGGAGATTCCTTCATTTCTGGCTGGGAGCCAGTCATTACCAGTTCAGAGCTCTGCCCTTTGGTCTCACCACAGCCCCCAAGGTGTCCACCAAATGTATGGCAGTGGTCACGGCTCACCTGAGACGTCGAGGATTCCAGGTGTTTCCATATCTAGACGACTGGCTCCTTACTGCTACTACCAGGCATCACCTTCTACAAACCAGGGACTACACAATCACTTTTGTTCCCAGCTAGGCATTACAATAAACTTTGAAAAATCTGCCTTGTTGCCCTGTCAATCTAGTACCTGTATAGGAGCAGACCTAGACACAAGGAGTATGTCTGCAAGGCTACCGCCAGACAGAGTGACCACAATTCGACAGCAAGTACAAATTCTAATGCAGTGCAAAAGGGTCCAAGTCAGGATGGTTCTTCAAACTCTGGGTTCCATGGCAGCGGCAATTCTTCTAGTCCCTCTGGCCCGCTTTCACATGAGAATTCTTCAGTGGCTTCTGTTCACACAGTGGTTCTTTCAATAGCTGCCCATGTCTCACATGATCATGATTACAGACACATGCAAAAAGCACCTTTCCTGGTGGATGGTCTCCCCACTAGTCTCAGGGCAGACCATTCATTCAGCCCCATCCGGTTGCCACAGTGACCACAGATGCCTCCCTGATAGGGTGGGGCATTATCAGGGCAGGACAGTCCAAGGCACTTGGCAGCCTCACGAGTACCATCTGCATATAAACATCCTAGAAATGAGAGCCGTGCACCTAGCGTTGCAAGCTCTTCAGGAATCTCTCCCTTCTGGGACAATTGCAATTCAAATGGACAACATGTCAGTGGTTTGGTACATTAACAAACAGGGCGGAACCAGGTCCTACCCCCTATGTCGAGAAGCACTCAGACTCTGGCAATGGGCAATCCTCCTCCCAACGATTTCTGATTGCAACGCACATCCCTGGAAGGTCCAACGTCATAGCGGACAGGCTCAGCAGAGTGCCTCACGAGTGGTCTCTGAATCAGGAAGTTGCGAATCTTATCTTTCGCAAATGGGGACAGCCTTGCTGCGACCTTTTTGCCACCCCCTTCAACAGCAAATGCAGCAACTACTTCTCCCTTCTTCCGCTTCCAGGTCACACACCCAGAGACGCTCTAGCCCACGTTTGGCCTCATGGACTTCTTTATGCCGTCCCTTCATTTCCCCTTATACCGAAACTCATACAGAAAGCAATATCGTTGGGTTGCAAAATGATCCTCATTGCCCCTTACTGGCCTCAACAGATATGGTTTCCATTCCTGCACCATTACCTTCTTGATCAGCCCTGGACTCTGGATCCGATTCCAGACTTGCTGATTCATCAATCAGGCAGGCTGCATCAATCCCTCCAAACACTCCAGCTCGCAGCTTGGTTGCTCCACTTCCAACCGTAGCCAGGCTTCCCAACATTTCCCCAGCTGTACTTGAAATTACTGTCTCCTCACACAAGTCCGCCACTAGAAGGACTTATGCTAGCAAGTGGAAACGTTTTTCTTGTTGGGCAGAGGCTAGGAACGTAGATCCCCTTTCAGCCCCAGTCCACGAAATCCTGGAGTTCCTAGCAGAACGTTTTCATTCTGGGTCCACTTCTGCTACAATCAGGGTTCAATTAGTGGCCATTTCAAACTTTCATGTTGGTTTCTCTAATGCAAACATCATGTCTCATAAGCTATGTAAAGCTTTCCTAAGAGGGACTACTCTCCTTAGACCCCCAGTGAGAGATCCCCCTCCTCCTTGTGACCTAAATTTGGTACTAACCTCCTTAATTTTGCCCCCTTTTGAACCTGCAGCTTCCTGCTCCATTAAGTTTCTATCTTGGAAAACTCTCTTTCTGGTAGCTATTACTTCAGCCAGATGCATCTCTGAACTTCAGACACTATGTGTCTGTCCTCCTTACTTAGTTTTTCATAAGGACAGGGTAGCTCTGAGGACTAATCCCTCTTTCCTTCTGAAAGTCTGTTCCGAAAATAATTTAAACCAATCCATAGACCTTCCTGTGTTTTTTCCCAACCACACCAACAAGGCAGAATACAAATTACATCAATTAGATGTTCACAGACAACTGCGTTTTTCCCTGCATAGGATGAAGGACATAAGGAAATCGGACCAAGTATTCCTTTCCTATGCTCTGGGCAAACAAGGTCATCCAGTCTCCAAAGTGACCTTATCCAGGTGGTTGTCTCACATTATTACTTTCATTTATCAATTGAGAAACAAAGAGTTGTCTATCAAACCAAAAGGTCATTCCACTAGGGCCTTGGCCACCTCTGCAGCATTTCAATCTAGGTTGCCCATGGATTCTATCTGTGCAGCCGCTATGTGGGCAAATCCTCATGCCTTTATTTCTCATTACAAGCTAGATATGGTCTCCAGGAGCAGAGCTGACTTTGGTTCCACTGTTCTGAAGAGTCTGTTCCAATGAGCCACCCAGGATTGTAGGTGCTAGGGATGCTGTCCCAACCAGCAAGAATGAAGGCGGGATAGACAACTTCAACAGACAGGAACCAAAGTAAGACAAATTGGCGAAAAACAAAAAGACAGCTTGGAAACACCAAAGCAAATTCTCTCTCAGTTTAATTCTCTCTCAGTTTAATGAAGTGCTTTTCGTCTTGCACATGTGGTAAGACTTCATCAGACTCTCTGATGAAGTCTTGCCACATGTGTAAGACGAAAAGCGCTTCATTGAACTGAGAGAGAATTTGCTTTGGTGTTTCCAAGCTGTCTTTGTGTTTTTTGCGAGATAGACAACTTAACATAAAGAAGTTATGTACCTACCATAACGTTCCATGTTAGTTGTCTTCATCTCGTCTTGTTTCTTGCATCCCACCCTCCATCCCCCTATCCTATTGGACCGAGGGAGTTCAAGTTTCACTGGCTGAGTGTTCTCTGGTTGTTTCCTCTACTGACTTAGAGTATGACAGGTGTGCTCAACATTTTGTTTGGAGAGGTTCATTCTCTAGCTATGGCTAGGGTTAGCTATTTTAAATGAGATCTGGGTAGCTAGCGCTAGGCATCATGGGATAAGGGGTAGCCTCGAGCCAGTAAACAGCTCTCAAGCTATAGAAGATGGCCAAGTCAGAGCCGAGGATCAGCTCCGAACCCAGCCAGCAAGAAAGAAGGCGAGATGAAAACAACTAACATGGAACGTTATGGTAGGTACATAACTTCTTTTTATGGAATAACTATGGCGTGTACACCTTCAGCACTAACCAGAAAATATGTTGTTTGCATTATGGGCCGGTGACATCATAAAGTTGCAGCTGTGTTGCAGTATTTTCTGTTGCAAGATGTATGCCCACAACCAGGCCACAGTATTCCACGACCAACATGGTTAACAGTACTAAATAAAATGAAAAAAAAAAATAGGTCTCCTAAATAATATCACTGATCCAGAGAGTTTGCCCCTTGTAGATCTGTTATGTTTCACATTGTGTCCAGACATGTCTTGCATTTCACCTGCAGCAAAACTGACCACCAAGCCTTCATTTATCTCACTGACCTATTTGTTTACCTCAAGGAGAATGCCATATGACCCATTTGTTCACGTCTTTGGGGGGGGTGAAAGTTGAGCAATAGAATGGTGCCATCATCCACATTGAGGTTAGGAGGTCTTCTAGCTTACAATGATTTTTAACTCCATGCCTCTGGGTTAAGTGTGTAATTGGTGTTGTATAGAACTAACACACACTCCCATAAGTGATGTGTTTGCAGATGTCCAGCCGGTCCTTGAGGCAGATATTTCCAGTGTTATTTCAATGGAACTTCAAAACAGTGCATATTCCAGGGCATGTGTTCTTCCCATCCTGAAGGAAGCAAGAAAGCTCAACCCCTTCATCCACTTATAGACGGCTTTTCCTGCAACAAGACTGCCAGATGAACCCATGTATTCTGAGCTGCACTTTGGGCTTTTATCACTGTGCACTATTAAGTTGACCAGTTCCCAGCAAATGTTTGACTAAGCATTGTTTACTTTAAACTGTCTTTTAATTCTCCATTTGATTGCTGATATTGGCACCCCACTGCTATTGATGATGTCAAAATCTGTAAAGTAGGCTAGCAGGATACATAATCTTCCTGAAGCATTGTCTCATTCCTCCAAACTCCATACATGAATGAGTTCATTTCTTTGCTGAGGCTTCTGACTATGACCGTATTTTTTCAACCTCAGTACTCCATCCCTCTAAATGAGGAATAAAGAACATTGACTGTGTAACTCCCCTCAGTATATCAGACGTGGGTTGGTTTTACCATAATTAAAAGAGCACCAGTACTGTTTAATCTTTGCATGTACTACAGTAATGAATATTACAGGACAGATAAGAGTTCATATTGATTGGAACTTGAAATGTGATATCCACATCTCTTTGACTGTAAAGAAAGTTAACAAAAAAATCAGGTATTCTCTATAGAAACAAACTGTTTCTCACAAAAGACACTAAGGTTACATTAGCTCATACACAACTTGTCTCAACCCTACTCTATACCTCATCAATCCTTATAAATCTCAGAAAAGCAGATTTAACAAAACTAGAATCCTGCTACAACAAAATTAAGTTTGCCACAGATAGCCCCTACAGCTTATCCTTTATAACCAATTACACTAGCACACACAATTCTATATCAACCAGACAAAACACCATCACTTCAAAATCTACTTCTTCCC
Source organism: Protopterus annectens (assembly GCF_019279795.1). Classification (NCBI taxonomy): domain Eukaryota; kingdom Metazoa; phylum Chordata; order Ceratodontiformes; family Protopteridae; genus Protopterus; species Protopterus annectens. Next base: position 693,214,966 of record NC_056732.1, on the reverse strand, counting down.
CTATACTAACAATAGGGTTCTACGATCCAATAATAACCCCTTCTCAAAGTATCCAAAGTAAACGGTACAGCAGGAACTTCCTCCTCTCCTACTCATTTGCCAAAAATGGAATTCCTTACCCAACAATATAACATCTAACAACTCCTTAGTACAATTCAAAAGTTGACTAAAGACACATTTACAGAATCATGGCTCTGTAACTGTGACAGCCTTGGCTAAATCAATAGCAACCCCTGTTTAAAAACCTTTAGTTATTCCACCCATAACTGTTATAACTACAAACGCAGGAAATTATCTAAAACAAACTAAACAGCAGCTTCTGTACAAAGTGCTTATTGTTTTTTCTGACTCTGCTATATTACAAATCATCTCGCTGTAAATTTTTGTCACGGGTAGATTATGATGTAATTGAGCAAAACTTGTTTCTTTGTTTCTTCTATTTTTATAATGTGTTAATGTATCTGTTCTTATTTCATGTCCAAATGTAATGTGTAATATTTGTAGAGCTTTTCTCCCCGGGCCTCCATTGAAAAAGGACATGTGTCCATTCGGACTTTCCCAGTAAACAAATGTAAAATAAATAATAAAATAAATCGTAAGCTCATGCTTGTCAAAGTCATCCTGACTTTTATTGAACTAAATATGACATGTAATTTGTGTACCATTTATCCCTAATTTCAGTGTGTGTGTCAGGGACAATTAAGGGATTATTTTCCTACAGAATTTCAATGTGGTATGACAAATGTTTGGGTCTCTGAGGATTAACCACGTTACATACCATAAGAGCTTCCTATGATGCCATTAATGTCACAAGTTGGTTATCACAGGCGCAATCACATGTTAGAAGACATGCTTAGGATTTGACATATTTGCCATAGTTCTGAAAATTAAACTCTTGGATGCTGCATTTTTTGGTCTTGATTTATTTATAGAAGTAGTGTTAAAGATAGTAATAGAACTGCATGAAAGATGTAATGAATTTGAGGCCTGTCTTTCATATATCCTTCCTTATCTGCATATTCCGTATATTTCCAGGATGCGTTGCTCTCAGTTCAGCAGGCATGTCCAGTACAGAGAAAATATAAAGACACCATTCCACAAACTAGCATTAACCTTATCAGTGAAGATAACACAATGACAACGTTGTAGCCAAATGCCCCAAGATTGCAAGGGTCGGTTTGGATAATCCCGATTCCTACTGAGTACCTATATCTGTTTCACCTGAGAGGAGAGAAGTGGGAGGCTGAGCCACTGTTTCTCTCCACTCAACAACAGAACAGAACATGAAGAAAGATATAGCTTAGGAGTCGACTACTCCCCAGTACACTTTTCATCTTCCCTCAAGTCAGAAAGCCATGATTGAAAAAAAAAATTATAATCATCCAACTTTTTCAAAATGGCATCTGGATACAGGGTTTACTGCTTTTTCTTTCTAGTGCCCTCAAAGGATCAGGATTTTGAGCACCCACCATCCTGGATTTAAGCTGCTTCATTGTACTAAAAAGGTTTTAAATGCTAACTTGAAGTCTCTCATTGACCTGCTAAACACAGGGGCTTGAATGTGCTCTCTTAGCATTCAAAATGCTAACTTGAATATTAGAATGACAAAACCTCACTAAAAATTCCTGAAATGCTATTACCAGTTCAGAGCTGCTCTGCTTAGTTGGTCTTCTAGTGTTCAGAAAATACCAGGCAATGTTCCCTACACATATGTGAAATGGATTCATCCAGACATCAGTGATTAGCTGTTGGCAGCGTTCTCAAAATTAGAAATAAGTTTAACCCTGATGTTCATCATATTTATAGCTGATTCAGTAACCTTTAGCTATATGGGTAGTATCCCACCAAGGATATAACAGTTGGACAGCTTCTGAAGTTCAGGGCACTTTCCATGCACCCAAATTGTCAGGTAGCTTGAGCTGAGCTGACTAAAAGGCAAGTTTGGGTGCCAAGCCCTGCAGAGTTTTTTTGTTGCCAAAGAGTATGCTCCTCTTAGACTTTTGAGGCTTGGCAGTCGGCTTAGTGCTGTTCCATTTGGGGAAAACCTTCAATTTTCTAAATATTGCTAGTGTTTTATCACTGTCCTCCTTGGGAAAGTTATTTTCAATGCTAGTAGGAATTTTGTGTTTTAATGGAGTGTCACAAGACTGTACCTTACATTTAAATGGGAGTACTTTTTTCTTAGTTTAAAAGTTGTATAAATTAACTGAATTTTTTTTTGTGGGTACATTTTTTACTTTTTTCGACAAAGTGTTTTAAAGTGCATTTTATTAGGATTTTCTGTGAAAAAAGTGACTTTTAAAGACTTGTATTTTTTACTGACATTTGCTGCTTGACTCCCCTAGGAAATGAGTACCGTTTTTGGCTTGTCCATGAAAAAAAACATCAGTCCCACAGTCAGTTCTTCCAACCACAAATAAATAAATGAACAGCCTTTGCCACCACAGCAGGCTACCAATCTGCCTCAGCCACAGGTGGGTGACTGCTGTGGCAATTTGTTGTACATCAGACCACTCATCGTTTACCATAGATCTGTAGGCAGTAGCACCTACAACCACCATGGACCAGGCTTAGCCATATCATTTGCAGCTGTTAGGGACCCCTCAGTGGGCAAGAGAGAGCCACTCTTGCTGATCCTGGAAAGGGAACAGGGAAGGCTTCCATGTTGTGTCGGAATACTGTGCCCATCCATGGGGAAAATCCTTTTTCCCTTAGTAACACCACTGACCCCATTTTTTCTGCCAAAAAGAAACAGAAAACTAAGCATGTGTCTACTCCTTCTCAAATTTTCCCTAGACAGGAGCAGTTTACTGGGTCTGGCTCAGGATTTAATTTAGGCTACTGATCCTTCTTGTAGTTTCTGGTTATAAAAGAAAAGACATGTCTATTTTCCTAAAGAGATTCAAAATTCTGAAGCTTAACAAGAAGATGAAGGGAGAAATGCAAGGTTCTCTCCTCAAATTTCTGATTCACAATCGCAGGAACAGTAAGTTTCTGATTCGACCTATGGGGGTTTCTCTTTCTCTAAGACTGTTGGTAGAATGTGCCATATTTTCAGTGGGAGAACATTGAGGTTTCGCAGTCCCTCAGAAAATACTGTGAGTTGTTATAGAAGGAATTTCCAGAACCTACACCCATTCTTCCTGTTCTGTTTGGAGGGTTTGTGTGTTTCTGCCTGCAGTTTTCCTAATCGTCAGCCAACTAACCCTAGAAAGGCAGATAGGATGTACAAAGTTCCTCAGTCTTTTAAGTTTTTATACATTGCTCTCAAATCTGACCCAGCAGCTATAGCACTGGTCGATCCCACAGCTGCGTTTATTTCCAGTCCTACTCTTTCTGTTAAGGATGAGAAATTTATTGATAAGTATAAGGGAAAAAGTGTATACTTCTGCAACTTTGATTTTCAGAATTTTTAATTGGCAGGCACATATGTTAAAGTTCTTCTGACTAATTGTGAAAGTATGAGGAATGTTTTATCTGCAGTTTATTTTTGTGAGGAAAATCTGATCTGATGTTGTCAATCTTCAGTTTATCCTTGACAGATGGGTTTGGTTCCGATATCGGAACCAACCTGGTTCATTACTACAGCTTGCGCCAGCCAAAAACTCTCAAGCTTCACCTCTACCCAGAATCCCTCTCTCTCAATTACCTCAGATCTTGTTTACCACTTTCCAAAAACTGTTGCATCTAGCTACTACTCTCGAGAGCTAGTGGGTTTAGGTAAATTATTTTTGTCCGTTTTCTTAAAGTTTCTGCTGCTTTCCTCTCTTATCTTTCTTCATACATTCAGTGTATTCCTCTAAGTATCATCATTGATACTTCTCCCCTTTACACTTTCGTGTATTTCTCACTATCAGTGCTGATAGTTTCCCTTCCCTTCTTTCCTACATTTGCTAGATGTCCATAGACAATTACATTTCTGTCTTCACAGAAAGAAGAACATAAGACAATCAAGTCAACTGTTTGTTTCCTTTTCCGGTGCAAAGTTGGGCACAGGAAATGACTACTGTCTCACCTACTAACACCTTTTTGCCTAGAACTACATACTCTCCGTCAATTGATCCCTTTGCTGGGGAGCTCCTGGAAATCTTTTTTTGCAGAGGCCTAAGTCCCCTTCCACATCGTTGGTCTGCTGTACCAAAAGTCTCTCAGAACTCGATGTGGAGAGGCTAGTGAATAAAGTTTTGTAGGCTAGAGAGCTTTCATGCCCCCTTTGATACTGATCCCTTCAGGCCTTGGTACCAAAATGTCCTTCACACCATTAACAACTACTCCTGTAACCTCCTTGGAGGTCTTAGAGCCCTCTGTTCTGGATCTCCTGGCACTGACTATGCCGGCTCCAGAGTTTTTAGCTTCTTTGGAGCTGGTAGTTACCCTGAGCTATTCGATTATTTCTGAACCAGAGACCTCCCCGAGCCATGGCTACCCTGCCAGTTCTGGGGAGCAGGTCTTGACTTCAGGTTTTTCTGTGCCATCCCTGCTTCTCAGGGCTTCTGCTGGAGTTAGTTCTGCTCCTGCTTCGGTTTGGAAGATCAGTTCTTCAGAGTGGGGAGTGACCCCAGTTCCAAGGCAGTCTTTCTCGGTTCCGGGCTTTCAACCCTCTTCAGGGGGGCCTGCCTTTGAGGCTTTGCAGAGGGCCCCGTGTCTTGCAGATACTCAGTCGGCACCTACCCCCTCAGAACAGCTACCTCCCTTTAGCTCGATTATTCTTTTTGCCTGTGTCACGGGCACAGGTACTGTCATCTTCTGATACCTCCCCAGATTATCCCCTGAGGAGGTCCTTCAGAAAAAAAACGTGCAAGAGGAAGCACTTGGATTCCCTCCAGGAATCAGTCACCAAAGACACAGATTTCAATGAGGTACAAGGGTCCCCATGGTCACTCCCTGAAGAATGTATTTTTTGGAGACATATTGGAAATTTTAAAACAGAGGGGTGGCTGGAAGCCCCAAAGCCCTTACTCTGAGGAATCTGTTTACGTGCAGGCTTTCAGCACCTACCTCTCTACCTCGTGGGTGACTCTGTCCACTGATGAACTCATTCAGTTGATTTCACAGTGGCCATGGTAGGCTCCAAACACCATCAAGTCCATCCCCAAAAGATCAGGTAAGATACTTTTGACACCCAAAGATGAACAGTTTTGGGCCAAGGGATTACCAGTTGATGCTATGGTCATAGCAACTGCCACTAAAAAGGAACTAGCTGAGGAGAGTTCCTCTGTCCATCTGCACACCAGGGGGTATCAGTCCATGGACAGATTTGGGAAGCGGGTCTACACTTCACCATAAGGTCCTTGAACTTTTGGCACATTTTGCCAGACTCCAGCAGGATCTGATTAAGGAGTTCTCAGACACCCTGGCGAGAGCTGTAGATGAGGAAGTCCAAGAGAAAGTGGGTTCTCAATTAGCCACTCTGGAGTCTGTGTCCAGTTCATCTATGAGGCTGATCACCCATAGAGCCAAAGGGGCATCTAGAACAGCGGTTATAGGTGTACCCATTAGGAGACACACTGGATGCACCTATGTGACTTTGCGGAACCATTCAAGTCTTTTTTCATCAATGCTGCTGTTGATGGAACATCCCTTGTTTGGCCTGAAGGTAAAAGAGACTTTATCCAGGTGTGAGAAAGATGGTAAGACCCTTTTTGTTGTGGGCATGTGTTTTTCCACCCCCCAAAGGACATTTTCTAGGAACTAGAGGAGTGGTAGAAAATTATGGTTCAAAAAATCCCAAGGGCCTTTCCAAGATGCACATGGAGGGAGTTCCCCCAGGGGCAGAGGGTGGTACCAAAATGGAAGACGCTGCCCTAATGGCAGAGGTGGTCCGCAAAACCAGGGCTTCAGGGATTCCCTCCCGGGCAAGCCCTTTCAGCATTCCTGAAGGGAGGCCCAATTATCTTCTTCTGGAGGCAGGCAGGGAACACTTATCCCTTGCACCTAAACACCTGGCTAAACTTAACACCAGATTCCTGCATGCAACTGATCCTATCCAGAGGCTGTACCATTCCCTTTTCTCAAACTCCCCCTGTTCACAAGATAATTCCAGATGTTCCATACAATCAGAGGGATTCAGCAGTGCAAGAAATCCAGAAACTGCTGGACAAAAGAATCATCCAACAAGCTCCGCCAGACCAAGAAGGATCCAGAACCTACTGAAGATTCTTTTTAGTGCCAAAAAAGACAGGGGCCTGGAAACCCATTTTTGGAACTCAGTTTACTGAACAAATCTGATCGACAAACAAAGTTCCAGATGGTCATGGTGCAGTCTATTCTTCCCTTTCTGAAGAAATATAACTGGATGTGCTCATTAGACCTTCAGGATGTGTATTACCATGTAAAAATAGACAAACGCTACAGAAAGGTCCTCCGCTTCTGTCTGAGAGCCAGTCATTACCAATTCAGAGTACTGCCCTTTGGACTCACCACAGCCGCCAGGGTGTTCACCAAATGTATGGCAGTAATAGCAGCTCACTTGATACTGCAAGGATTCCAAGTATTTCTGTACTTGGACAACTGGCTCATAACTGCTTCAGCCAAGCATCAGTTGATATTAGCCAGAAACTACACCCTCAACATCTCTGCCCATCTGGGGATCATGGTAAATATAGAAAAGTCACGTTTAACCCCAGCACAAAATTTAGAATTCATAGGGGCAGTACTGAATACTCAAGCAATGATAGCATCTCCTCCTTCAGAATGACATCAGAGAAGTGTGGTTCAGGTTCAAAAGTTAATCCATAAAAAGAAGGTTCTGGCACAATTAGTCTTGCAACCTCTAGGATCCATGGCAGCTTCTATAACTGCAGTGCCACTAGCCAGGTTACATATGAGAATTCTGCAATGGCTGTTAGCCTCCCAGTGGTCTATCCTTCATCACCCGCTGTCAGACCAAGTCCTGATCACCAACCATTGCAAAATGGATCTTTGGTGAATACATTCCAAACAAATTCTTCACGATTATCCATTTGTTTTTCTGGAGCCCATGGCTATAGTGAACACGGATGCCTCCCAGATGGGGCGGAGGGAGGGACATTATCTTGGCAAGACGGTCCAAGGCACTTGGTCCCCATTAGAGGCCAACTTGCACATCAATGTCCTGGAGATAAGCAGTGCTTCTTGCATTGCAGCCCTTTCAGGCAGCTCTTCCTCAGGGGACTATTGCAATTCAAATGGGCAATGTCAGTGGTTTGGTATACCAACAAGGAGGGAGGAACCAAGTCTTACCCCCTTTGTCGAGAAGCCCTCAGAGTGTGGCAGTGGGCGATCTCTTCTAACTGCTTTCAAATAGCAACACACATTCCAGGGAGTTCCAGTGTGATTGCAGACAAGCTGAGCAGATGCATCCTTCAGCCTCATGAGTGGTCTTTCAATCTAAAAGTGGCAATTATTTTCCATCATTGGGGTCAACTTTGCTGCAACCTGTTCGCATCTCCCATAAACAACAACTGCAGCAATTACTTCGCCCTGATTCCCCCTCCAGGAAAGTCACACAGAGACACTCTCCTCCATGATTGGCTCCCTGATCTCCTGTATGCCTTCTCCCACAATACCTCTCATTCCCATATTTTTACAGAAAGCACTCAGGTTGAAGAATACAGTGATCCTCATTGCACCCTTTTGGTCTTGACAGATTTGGTTCCCCTTTCTTTGGACTTGCCTGATTCGACAACCTTGGATTCTGGACCTAGTTGTCCCATCCAGACAGTGTTGTTCACCAAAACATTTTGAACCTCAAGCTGACTGCATGGTTACTCCAATTCCATTAATTGCCAGGCATCCTAATATTTCTTCTCTAGTACACCACATCATTTTATTTGCTCACAAACCTTCTACTCAAAAACTGTACTGCAGTAAGTTGAAGAGATTTACCATTTGGGCCCTTGAAAGGCAAATTGATTCTTTTTCCACTTCTATAGGACATGTCTTTTTTAGCCTCTCTGTTCAGCACTGGAGCCTCTCCTTTCACCATCAGACTATAAGTGGCAGAAAGACTGCATTTCATTCATTTATGATAAGAACACCGGAAGTATACCCCTCACTGGTGAGATCAGATCATAAACTAATCTCGCTGGAGGTCCTCATCCCGCCCCCACCTGAAATAAAAAAGACCACAGTGAAAAACTTCTCAAAAGCCGACTTCACACTTCTAAAAACTAGTGCGGTCTCCTTTAAGGCCCCTGAGCCAGTGGTAAACATTACTCAAACCGCTGAATCACTTACAAATGCCTTCTACCAGCACCTACAGGACTGCATGGATCAGGCAATCCCAAACAAAACTAAGACTCTTTGTACCAAAGGCAAGCGTCCAGTCTGGTGGACCCCAGCCATAAACAAGCTCTACAACAAAAGGAGGAAGCTACTACAAGATAGAGCGAAATCCTTGAAAGGTAAGACACCTTTGATCATTATAAGTAAAAAACTAAGAGCTCTCATAAAATCATCCAAGGCAAATTTTGAGAGACAAATCGCCAAGGACTCAAAAGACAATCATAAGGCCTTCTTTAGCTATGTTAGAAACCTAGGAGGAAACTCCCAGATATGCTCAGAATTAGTTCAAAATGATGTGAAGATTACTGAACCTACACACATTGCCAACATACTGGATGACGGGTTCAGTGCAAACTTCTCCCCAAAAGGAGAGATATCTATACCACAGGATTGTAGATCCCCAAACATCTCTAACGCTCAGGTGAGAACTGCTCTCTCCAAAGCAAAAACACAGCATCCATGGGACCGGATGGTGTCCCCGGCTGTGTGCTCCATGAACTCAATGAGGAATTAAACCCACAGTTAGGACAGCTGTTTAATCTTAGCCTCACCTCAGGATACATACCCAAGGAGTGGCGCAGCGACTGTGGTCCCACTTCACAAGGCGGTGCCTCCACCGACCCTGGAAATTACCATCCCATTAGCTTGACAAGCCTTATCTGCAAAGCCATGGAGAGGATCATAATGGAACTCATAAATAAAGGCATAGGGAACTTGCAGACTTTGGATCCAACCCAGTTTGGTTTTGTCAAAGGCAGATCATGCCTTTTAAACTTGGTTGACTTTTTCGAGACAGTCACCAAGGCCATTGATGAGGGAAAGGCAGTCCATACAGCCTACCTTGACCTGGCAAAGGCCTTCGACACAATACCCCACTCAGATATCATCGAAAAACTCATCAGCTTGAATGTAAACCCATACATCACAAGATAGGTTGCAAACTGGCTAAGTGACAGAACCCACAGGGTCAGAGTTGCTGGAGCCATGTCAGACTCAAAGCCTGTCACAAGTGGTGTCCCACAGGGCTCAGTCCTGGGTCCACTCTTGTTCAGCATCTACTTTTCTGAAGTACAAGCAAACACAGGAGGGTTATGGCTGACAAAGTTTGCAGATGACTGCAAACTGGGCCATAGTCGAAAACACATCTGACACAGATATCCTTCAGAAGGGCCTCACAGAAACGGATAACTGGTGCCAGAGCCATGGCCTAAAGTTAAATGCCAAGAAATGCATAGTCATACCCTTCTGGAAAAACAAGGTTACCCCTAGCTACCATATAGGTGGCAATCCACTGAGCACAGAAGAAGTCATCAGGGATCTGGGGACCCAGGTTGACAGTAGCCTTTCGCTTGACACTCATGTTGCTAAAGTAGTTAGGAAAACCTTCTACATTGCCCACCTGATCATGAAGGGATTCACATCTAGATCAAGGGAGGTCATCGTCCCCTGTACTCATCACTCATTAGACCTATGATTGAGTACAATGCCCCATTCGGAATGTATCTGACCCGACACCTGCAGCAGCTGGAAAGGCCCCAAAAGTTCCTCACCAAAAGGATAAAGGGTCTCAAAAATATGTCTTATGCTGCCCGACTGAAAGAACTCCAGCTCTATTCAGTCTCATACCGCTTGCTCAGAGGTGACCTGTGCCTGACATATAAGGCCATGTCAAACCCTGATTTGATGAATATGCTTCACCTCAAAAAATCTAGATCCCTCAGAACCACAAGGGTGGGAGACTTAAACCTTGACACGGTTATTAATAGAACATGCTGGAGGGACAGATTCATCACCCAGAGACTCCCTATGCTGTGGAACAAAATCCCGGTACATGTGAGGCAGAGCACCTCGCTGGCCTTGTTCAAGAGGAATCTTGACCAATGGATGGGGGATCGCAGATATACCCCAGGGATTACTTCAGTGTCACTGCTTGACAGAGGCACAGCAAAATAATAGGCATAGTTTTATTCAAACTAAAGGGGTGGCGAAAGCCAAATAACTATGGGCTAGGCTTATAAATGCCCTTGGGCAGATAGCCTAGTATGGACCTATGAACCTTGCCTAATCCGGTCAAAGCACATTCTACAAGGTCTATAGCCACTTCAGTTGTCTTACAGTCTAGAGCTTCAATGGATGATTTATGTACAGCAGCTACATGGACTTCTCTCAATACCTTTATTACTCATTACAAAGTGGACTTGGTCTCTAGTGTAAGATCATCCTTTGGCTTGATGGTGCTCAGGAATATTATTCCGTGACTCCACATAAGATTTTAGGTAGCAGGGGACTCTGTCCCATCTGTCAAGGATAAAATGGAGATTGACAACATCAGTTAAAGAAGTTATGTACTCACCATAACGTTACATCTGTGTTGTCTGTCTTCATTTATCCCTGACTTTCCCCCTCTATCCCCTGACTGCCAAGATTTTTTGGTGGAGCGGATCATATTCACTTGAACTGCTATGTTATTCAAGCACAGTAGACAATACTTTCATAAGGCTTATCTTAGATATATATATATATATATATATATATATATATATATATATATATATATATATATATATATATATATATATATGGTTTATATGTGTCTATACTTTCTGCAAACTCGATCTGAGGTAATTGAGAGAGAGGGCTTCTGGGTAGCGGTGAAGCTCGATAGTTATTGGCTGGTGTGAGCTGTAGTAACGGCCAAGTCGGTTCCAATATTGGAACCAAACCCATCTGTCAAGGATAAATGAAGATAGACAATACAGATGGAACATTATGGTGAGTACATAACTTCTTTTTTTTTTTAAATAATTGAGTTTCTTCTAGTGCACAGGTCACTAGTCATTGTTGATACTTCTTTCATGACCATTATGGTACTGTTTTTGTGGAGGTTTGCATGGTTGCATTCTCAGAACCTTCCAAATGATGATAAAACTGAGATTTTAAACTCCCCTTTGGATAGAGGTTTAGTTTTTGGCTCCACTGCTGCAGAGGTAATCAAAAAGTGGGATGAAGGGGGTAAGCTGATCCATGGAATCTCTAAGATTTTTCAGCCCTCCTTTTCCAGATTTTTTAAGGGATTCTCTAACTCTTAATCCAATTCTGGCAAAAAAGCAGAATAAACAGCCTCAGGAAGAAATGACGAGGGGGGGGTTCCAAAAAGAAACCTAGACCCTCCCAAAACCAAGGACAGTCCAACAAATGTGAATGACTGCTCTAGAGACTTTGTGACCTTCTCACACCCTGAATCCTTTTTTTTCCTCCCAGATAAAAGTCTGAATCTACTTTTTTTTGGCAACAGACAGTTTCAGGCAAATTGGTTCTGAAGATCAGTCATCAAGGTTATAGATGACATGGGAGGAAATTCCTCCTTTCCAAGGGGTTACTCTTCATCCTGTATATAATATCTGCTCATGGATTCATAGTAGGCTGTCAATCTGCAAACTACTACACGCATAACCAATTACCAAAGGTCAGAATCAAACCCTGTACCTTGTACCTATTCGGTTTAGATCTTAACCATTATGCCAGCCTCCCCCTCAGACAAACAAACCCTGTATGTTGTGTTTGTGAGGTAAACCAAAATGTATGCACAAAACCAGAAGCGGAGAACTCCGTTAGTATAATTAAATAAATTTATTGAACAAATGAACTCCTAAAAACGGATGAACAAAGCATTACATAGACTTCATCAGATGACCAGTGCGTACATTATTATCAATTTATATTAATCATTTAATTACACAACTAATACCTTATTCTATTTTACTTTTAAAACAACCAATAGTAATTCCACCTAATTAATATTGTATTTAATATTGTATTATTGATAATAATGTATGCACTGGTCATCTGATGAAGTCTATGTAATAAGACGAAACGATACTGTGTGAAGACGTTATGCTACTGTTCATTTGTTCAATAAATTTATTTAATTATACTATTGGAGTTCTCCACTTCTGGTTTCGTGCATACATTTTGGATTATTGTTTTTTTGTGCCTTTCCACATCTTTATTTTTTCTTTGTGAGGTAAACACCTTAACCATTATGCCAACTCCCAGTCCCCCATACAGGTGAGAATCAAACTCTGTACCTTATTAGTGCAAGCTGAACACCTTAGCCATTATGCCAACCCCAGCCTAAAATCCATTGAAATTCCTTGACTGGAAATCAAACCTGGGCTGTGGTGGTGGGAGTACCATATCCTACATACATACAAATATTTCAAGCACTGGGATTAACGCTCTTCTATCTTGCCAATAGACCAAAACACTTGTTCTTATAATAAGTATCCAAGCTGTTCTTAAAAATATCTAAACTAGTACTTGGTTTAATGTAATTAGGTAGTCTGTTCCAGGCATCAGCTACTGTATCAGAGAACCAATTAGTACACTTCTCATTCCTATAGAATCTTCTACATAGGTTGTCTGATGATTCTCTAGTACTTTTTGTTAACCCCCGAACATTCCCAGATGTAGTTGTCACTGAATGCCCTATATACTTGAGTAAGATTTCCTCTTAGATATCTGTAAGAGACACTGTACAAGTTCAGATATTTTGGTCTTTCGACTTTCATAATAACTTAATTTTCACATCCATGGATACCTGGTGATATATTTCTGTTGTACTCTTTCCAGTTTACTCATGCTTGTTTTCTTATAGGGTTTCCATATTGTTATTTCATACTCAAGTTTGGGTCTAATGTAACTAACAAACAATGACTTCATTATTTTTGATTTCCTAGATTTTATAAATCTTTTTATGCAACCTATAGTTCTACGACTATCATTAGCCAATTGGTTGATATGATTAGAAAAACTCTGAATCTACTCATATACCCAGGTCTTTAAATTTTTATTTATTTATTTCATTTGTTTACCTGGTATTGTCCGACTGGGCATGAGGTCCATTTTCAGCAGAGACCCGGGGAGAAAAGCTCCTGACATACAGCAGAGAAAACTAACAATAACAATATTAAGAATACTAATAATGTTTGCGATATACATACAGTAGAGTAAACTAAGAATACTAACAATATTAATAAACTTTGAGATGTATTAACAGTGTAAATTAATAGTACAACAATTAGTCCATCATAAAAACAAAGATTACAGTTTCAAAAACAGTGTGTATGACCATACAGTATTTACAAGGAGACATATTTTACGTAAACAGTGAGTAATGGTTACAATGTGGGAACATTTTGATTGCCTAGGATGTAAGAGCAGTTTTAGTTGCTAATAGAAAGAAAAGTTAGCCATGTGCAGATGACAACAGTAGCTGTGGGGTACGAGCTAGTCTGGAGAGGGAGCAGTAATAGGAGATATGGTAGTCAGCAGGTGGACTTAGCCAGGAGTATAGCAGGAACAGAGCCAGTGTTCTGCTAGATGTTATTTCAGGAGGTGTTTGAACTTATGATAGTTAGGATTTTTAGCAATAGGTTGAGGAAGAATGTTCCAGAGGTTGGCAATTTTATAAGCGTAGAGGGATGTGCCTTGTGTGTTGTGAGGTTGAGTAAACTTTAACATTAGTTTGTTTGAGGATCTAAGTGATCTGAGATTTATACTGTGTTGGATTAGGTTAGTAAGTGCAAGGCAGTCATTCGGTCGATTAATTATTTTGTGGGCTATGGACAGTTAGTTGAATGCTAGAAGGTTTGGGAGTTCTAACCATTTTAGTTGGGAGAGTATTGAGCAGTAGTGGGTTCTGTATGGGTGGCCTGTAGCGAATTTGGCAATTTTGTTGTAGCGGGATTCTAGATTATTTAGGTCTGATTTACATAGGTTGGTAAATATTTGGTATCCGTAGAGGAGGGTGGAAAGTAGTTGTGAGTGGGCAGTGGCTAGTCTGGTTGATCAGGACTGACACTATATAGTGTGCCTAGTTTGGAGTGGACTTTTTTGATGGTGAGGGAGATGTGGCTTTCAAATCTTAGGTTATCATTTATTGTGACACCTAGAAGTTTGATTTGGCTTGTGGGTTCTATTTTGGTTCCGTTTGTGGAAAGTATTGTTAGTGGGGACTGGCATGTTTTTGGTTTGTTCTAACTGAAAACTATTAACTTCATTTTGCTTGGGTTCAGTATGAGTTGATGGTTAGTGAGGTATTTTTCTATATCCTAAAAAGATGTTTGCATTTTTGTTTATAGTTCCCAGGGAGGAGGGGCTGAGCAGATAAGTGTGGAATCATCAGCATACTGGACTATGGAGGCTAGTTGGGTTACAGAGCTGAGTTTGTTAGTAAAGATTGTAAAGAGAAGGGGGCAGAGTATGGAACCTTGGGATACTCCTACAGAGATGGGAAGAAGGGAGGAAAGGGTGTTTTCCTATTTGGTGGCTTGCTGACGGTTAGAAAGATAAATATGGAACCAGGACAGGGCAGTTGCACTAAGGTCATATGCTGACAGTTTGTCGAGTAGGATTTGGTGGGAAATTGTGTCAAAGGCTTTTGACATATCAAGGAATATGGAGGAGATGATCTGGCACTAATTTATGAGATTTTGGATGGTGTTAGTAAAAGACAGTAGGGCAGTGCTGGTGCTATGTTTTGGCCCAAAGCCATGTTGACTGGGGGAGAGGAAGTTGCAATTGAGGAAATTGGTAAAGAGTTGGGAGTGAATGCATTTTTCTAAGATTTTAGCTAGAGGGAGAAGATGGCTATGGGACGGTAGTTTGTTAGATCTTTAGAACGTCCACCTTTGTGTAGGGGAATGATGTGAGATATTTTCCACAAATAGGGGACATATTTTTCTGAGATTGAACAGTTGATCAGGATTGATATAGGATAGGCAATTGAGGGGGGTGGCAGTTTTAGGAAATTCATTGGCTAGTTGGTCTGCTGAGCTTGGAAAGGAGTGTTCTTATGTAGCTAGTTTGGATTGGAGTAAATGAGGAGGAGTTGGGGGAATCTGAAGAGGGAGAGGGTACAGTAAAATGTTTTGTCTGAATACCTAGAAGTGATGTGATTGTGTTAATAAAGTTGGTGCTGAATTGTGTAGCTATGGGGTCAGTTACATTAGAGGTGGCTGGTGGGAGGAGGGTTGGGATATAGCTTGGGTTAAGAAGATTGTTAATGTTTGCCAAAATTTTGGGGGGGTTGTTTTGGTGAATTTGTTGACATGATTAGAAGTAATTTTGCTTGTCTGATTTTATTTGTTCCTTAGCCTGGTTTTGGAGTTGTTGATATGTTGTGAGGTTTCTTTTATCTTTGATGGCGTGGTAAGCTAACTATACCCTGTCTCTATGTTCCAGTAGTGATTTTGTGTCGTTTGTTAGCCAGGGTATGTGCTTAGGTTTTGATCTTATTTTTCTTGTGGGTGTGAGATTATTTAGTGTTTTAAGAAAGGTATTTTTGAAGTACTGTACAGCCTGATCTAGAGGGAGGTTTCTAAGAGGAGACCATTAGATTTATTGAAGTAGTAGATTAAAAGTAGAGGGGGGAGACTTTTTTTTTTTTTGATAAATTTATATATTGTGTTGGTTTGTGTCTGTACTCATTTTCTGTACAGGAATGTAGGTGAGTGGTCACTGAGGAAGTCTGGAAGGCAGCCTGCTAGGTAACCTAGGGTGGGTTTGTTAATCAGTATCCAGTCTAGTGTATATTGCCGTTTGGAGTGTTATCTGAGTTGGGCATGATATGGTTGGGATGAAGTTTAAGAGGTTTAGGAAAGGGGGGAGGTTGTTGGAGGTGCAGGAGCACCAATCCAGGTTGAAATCACCTAGAATTATAGTTTTTTGGTTGAAATTAGTTGATGCCCAAGAAAGTATATTTTTAATGGTGGGTAGGTTATTGTCAGAGTGAGTTACAGTTTCAATCACTGTGTGCTGTATTAAATATTCACCTTTTAATTTATGCCTACCGAATCTCATAGGCTTAGTTTTTGATGTATTTATCAGTATATGCTTAGTTTTTTATGCATTTATCAGCATATTATTCTCCTGTGCTCAAATGGTTAATTTAGTCAAGTTATTTTGCAGACATCCCTTATCTGTAACACACATAATCAGTTTACCCAATTTCAGGTCATTTGCATATAGACTGTAGAACACCTCAGACCTTGCCATGTCCTATATGTAAGCCATGCAGCTATCCATCTTATCAAGAGTACATCAGTACCTAGTTGTACTAATTTATTGATCAGTGTTATGTGTATGACCCTGTCAAATGCTGAAGTTAAATCTATATAAATTACATCACAGCACAAGTTTTCATTCATAGATTTCAATGAGTATCCAGGAACCAGAAGGAAACTCCAAAAGTTAGAATTCACTCTATTTAATTAGCCACAAAATAAAAACAGCTAATTAAATAGAGTGAATTCTAACTTTTGGAGTTTCCTTCTGGTTTCTGGATACTCATTGAAATTTTCGAGTCACCAGTTCTAGTTTTTGTTGGATTTATATATTTTCATTCATAGATGTTAATGTTATAGAACATCATGTTACAGGTGGTAATAGATCTGTTTTCAACATATGCATGCTGATATATGGTTTCAAGTCCAACCTATCCAGTTCTGACAATAACTTATCCAATATTACCTTCTCCATTATTTTTCCACAACAAGAAAGTAGACTTAAGGGTCTATATGACTCTGGGTTTGTCCTTCTCCCCTTTCCCTTTAAAACAGGTTTAATAAACGCATATTTCCAGTCTTGAAGAATCTCCCTATATTTATATGACCTAGTGATTAATAGATATAATGGTACTGTAAGTTCTTGCTGAAGTGTTCTCAGGTCATTGTTACTAATTCCGTCTCCTCCCTGTACTTTGTTTGGATCCAGTTTGTGCAGTGCAGTTCTTTATCAATATAACCTAATTTGATTCCAGTATCTGGGGTTACCTGGATGTTACTAGGACAACTTACCACCCCTTTTGTGAAGCCAAACTGTTTTGCATAAGATTTTGTAAATATATCTATAATCTGTTGTCTGAGAATAAATTTTAGAATCTGCACACAGTTTATCAATTTGTGTGTCTTTACTCCTTCTACATATTTTGTATCTATAAAAAGGTTCTTTAAAAGTATCTATAAAAATCCTGACCACTAGATCACAGGGATTCCTCTGTCAGAGTCTAGTTTCCACTGGTTCTTCATCACATGCTGTCCCAAGGAGTGATAAAACTAGTTCCTCCTTCCCAGGTGTGGAAGGGTTTTTATTCAAGGATGTTCTCAGTACCAAAGAAAGAACATGCTTGGAGACCAGTTTTGAATCTTTCTTTCCTAAACCTGTTTGTGATAGTGCCTAAATTCAGAATGATGTCACTTTACAGCCTGTTAACTCTTCTTCCTCTTTCAAGTTTCTTGGTAACACTAGATTTAAAAGATGCTCACCCCATCCCTGTTCATCCAGACTTCAGATGTTTCTTAAGATTTTGTGTGTCTGGATCACATTATTCAGTTCTCTGTCGTACCCTTTGGACTATCCACTGAACCAAGAGTGTTCACAAAGTGTCTGACTCCAGTTATAGCTCATTGCAGGCTGCAGTGTATCCAATTTTTTTTTTCATATTTAGATAACTTACTTATCTTTGCAGAAAATTTTTCAAAGTGTCAGGAATCTCAATCACTTGGTTGATAAATCTCTTAACACAAGCTGGGATTCCAAGAGAACTTTCAAAAGTCTTTCTTGACTCCCTCAAACTGGATTGTGTTCCTGTGATGTCGGTTGGACAGCTCATTTCAGAGAGCCTTTATTTCACAGGAAAAAATACATCTGTATCTAGATCTATTTCTAAGGTTTTCTACTCAAAATTCGGTCACTGCAAGGGAATACCTCAGATTTGTGGGTCTCATGGCTTCTCTGATTCCCATGATACCCCTGGCAAGACTTCACATGACAGATACAGTGGTATTTGAAGTTTCTTTGGTCCCAGCGCAAACACCATTTATTTTTTCAAATTGCATTGCTTGGGTTTGTCAGAAGAGAAGTAACTTATTGGACAGATATCCTTAAATCAAGGTATCTCCTTCTTCTTCCCTGTTCCAAAGCAGTCAGTTACCAAAGTGGACATGGCTTTGGAAGCAGCTTCAGGAAGGATAAAAGTACAGGATGTAGCAGACACCACAAACAGATGCAAGCACGTAAACTTCAAAGAGATGCTTGCCCTGATCAAGACACCCAACTCTCTGAATAATTTTTGGCTCCTCAGGACATCTTCAAGTTATTAGACAATACCTCAGTCATGTGGTACATCAGCAATAGGGGCATGCCAGGTTGTACCCTATTTGCAGACTAGCTATGTTAGCTTGGGACATAGCTTCACAGCACAGTCTCACTCTACAAGCATCCTACATTCCATTAGAACAAAAATGTGTGGCGAACAAGCTGAGCAGGAGCAGGGCAGACCCTGAACAATGGAACTAAATTGGAGGGGTCTTCTAAGATTTCATCCATCTGTCGGGAGTTCCTCAAATAAACCTCTTTGCCCCCTCTCTGAACAATCAACTGACAAGATTCTGTTCCAGGACTCCATGCAGGAAGACCTGGAAAACAGATGCCTTTTCTTTTCTTTGGCCAGGAATGTTCCTGTATGCTATTTTTACCTTTTCCACTGACAGCCAAGGTACTTTGAAAATTCAGATGGAATCCCCCAAGATTATTGTGGTGAGTCTCTTCTGGTACATGCATCCATGGTTCTCCCTTCTTTTGGAAATGGCAAGGGGCAATTACCATAAGCTTCCACACAGACTAGATCTACTTACATAAGAACAAAGGTGCTTGATACTCCCTGACATCAATCAACTTCAGTTGACTGTAAGGATAATAGGGTCTTAATTCCTTTTAGGGTCTTTTTAATGAGGACATGCAAAAGGTCCTAATGAAGTCAAGAAAGCCTGCTACTTTTATATTAGCAAATGGAAAAGATGTTCTACTTGGTGCCAACAACATACCCAACATCCATTCAGGGCTAGTTGTTCCATGATTTTACAATATTTGTGTAAGTTACTATCCTATGGCCTTTCTTACTTCTCCATCAAGCGTCGTTTATGGGACATTTCAGCATGTCTTCCCATGGATCCTCAATGCAGTCTCATGTCAAAATGTTTTTGAAAGGAGTTTTGTACAAGAGATCTCCGAGTAAACTGGTGGCCCCTCCTTTGGATATTAATTTTCTCTCAGAGAAGTTAACATTTGCTCCATTTAAAACAGCGGTCTTGGTGGACTTGAGGTTCTTAACATGGAAAACAGTTTTACTGATTGCTCTTACCTTCACAAGAAAAGTAACTGAGTTGCAGACTTTTAGGGTGAGTCAACCCTATCTCATATTCCACAGGGACAGGGTTTCTTTGAGAACTCATCTTTATTTTATGCCTAAAGTGGTATCCAAGTTTACTTTAAGCCAAGCTATCTGTTTTCTTTCCTGAACCTAAAAATTAGGGAGAAAGGATACTCAATCCCTTGGATGGTGTCCACAGACTACTCTGTTACTATCTTGACAAAACTAAATCTTTCAGATCTTCAAATCTAGTGTCCATTTCTTGTGAAGGTAAGAAGGGACAACCTATGTCAAATAAACTGTTTACAAATGGTTTTCTAACCTTTTGTTATACTCACCACAACAAAACTATTCCAGGTAGGCTCAAGTCCCACAGTAGGAGGGCCTTGGCTTCATCTACAGTTTTTTAGAAAAGGTTGGATTCTGGAAGTATTCCAGAAGCTGCTACTTGGTCCTCTGTGTACATTTGTACAAAGCACTATAAGCTTGATTCCTTCTCTAGGTCCATGTCAGACCACAACAGTAGATGTTCAAATGATCACTGCTGCAATAGCAGCTCCCTCCATCCACCCCTTTGTTTTTTTTGGTGTGTTTTTTTTTCCAGGGTGTGGACCATTATTTTTTGTTGTTCCTAACATTGTCCTTTAAGGGTGCAGCCTCTCTCTCTGTTTTGGCAGGGAAGGTCTGAAGGGCTCGGCACCCAAACTTATCTTTTAGTCAGCTCAGCTTGAGCTGACTAACAGTTTGGATGCATGGAAGGTGCCCTGAAGCTTTGAAAGCTGGCCAGCTGTTATAACCTTGCTAGGAGGCAACCCATATAGCTAAGGCTGCTGCAGCAGTGATCATTCAAACATCTACTGTTATGATAAGTTTTCTTACACAACTGTACTTCTCATGACCTTGAAATTGCAATAAGTCTAAAGAAATCATCTCCTTTTTTTCATTGTAGACTTCACAATTTATTTGTTTTCTGATTACTTACTTTATTTCATGACCACAAAAGCTGACTGGATCCTGTCACATTGTTCATAAGGCAGCAAAATTAATTTTGAATGAGATGGCAGTTCATCACAAGGCATGCTTACACACATGGTACACTTACATATAGGCAGTTTGGAAGATTATAATTTCACAATTGGCCTGTCTCTGGGGTATGTGAGAAAACCAGTGTGCCCAGTAAAAGCCCAGACAGACAGAAGGAGAATATGCAGGCTCTTTGTGGAAGGCAACCCAACCAATAACTGTACTGGTGAGCCTAGCACCATGTTGGAGTATGCTAAGCACTGGGACACCTGGTTTTAGAATTCTTAGGAGCAAAATGAGATGCTTTTCAAGTCAGGCCTTTTCTACCATTTGACAGGCTAATGGCTCTCTAGTACACAGTCACTTATTTTGCAAATCACAGACCATGGCCTTTCATACCCCCTGAATATACTGGTTAGTGGCCATATCACTTGCTGTGCTTTCATTAAAAATGTATATGATGCTTCTGCACCGGTGTCTTTATTTTATCTAATCTTCTTTTTTAAGATTTCCCAAGACATGGCCAACCTAATTGTTACTGAAATTTCTTTACACACAAAAACTATAGTGGTGAACTCATACTGTGCCACTTTTGGGCTATTATACATTATTCTGTGGACCTAGAGCAGGCTATCATTACTGCTACTTGGCAACAATGGTGTGGGGATTCACCTTCACCATCACATTATGCAAGGTAAATGGCCCACTCTCACCAAGGACTTGAATATATCTGATTTAAAGGGGTATTTCAGAGCTACACATTTAAGGCTACTATATCTTGCACAAGCAGAAACCTATATTTCAAAGTGGAAAGGGATGATGATGAAATGGGGGACTGTCAAGAAACAAGGAAAGATTGGAATTTTGGATACAGGCCTTTAAGAAGCATAACACTAATCATACAGAATATTATATCTATAAAGCAGAAAGTATCCTATGAACTATACCAAGACGGGAATGGAGAAAGGAGAGTCTAGAGGTAGGGATGACTGCAATCAGGGATACAGACAATAGGCAAAGGGAGGCTGGAATTTATTGGAGAACACTGGCAAATTAACCAAGGTATTGGGAGCAAATAACTAGAGAGAGAAAAATGATAAAATGGGAAGATGCCAAGAATTTATCTGGACTGCAGGTTAGAGATTCCCTTCCCTATTAAGGATTGATATCAGAGTATAGGCAAAGAGAAGGAAATAGAGGGTCCTAAATGAAAGGCCAGCACTGGTAGAGTTTTTAGTAGAATCTAGAACAAAAGCTGCCATTAAAAAAAGGAATAATTATTAGAGCATATAAAATATTGCATGATAACTATAAGAATCAATCAGAGGAGGTTGGAATGTATTGGGGAAGAGAGACTGGATAAGCAATTCACAAAGAAATAATTGGAGGATATATGTATATCTCCCAAATATGCAACAAAATCTAGAAGATTTAGGATTTTTGCTTGGAAATGTTTACATAGATATTTTTAAACCCCAAGTAGACTCCGGAGGATTTTTACTCTGGTAGACAGCAAATGTTGGAGGTGTGACAGGCAAGAAAGAGGTAATTGGGAATATATTTTCTGGGAGTGCGGTGAGTCGGTGGACTTCAAGGATTCCTTGCGGACATGCTGGGTGGGCAGATTGGTGTGACAAGGGAGATGATTTTCCTGAGCTATGATACAGAATCATAATTTCCTAGACATGATAAGGCTTTGCTGTGCCTAATTATGGTAACTACCAAAAAAGCAATTACTAAAACAAGGAAATCAAAATCTAAACCAACTATGCTAGAAGTAGTGAATATAGTAACAGAGATAAAACAATTGGAATTGAGATCCTTAGAAAAAGGTAGGAGCAAGCTACATAGGTAAAATTGGAATTGTGGCAACAATACATACAGGGGAAGAATGAGGTTTAAAAGAAGGCAGGACTTAAATGAGCTATGTAATGTTTGACTGAAAATGATTGGGTAGATTATAAGTGATGTATAATGTTTGCAACCGGGAGTGTCAGTATGGTTTGTGATGTAAAATGCTTGCAACTAGGATTGTGTTGGTGTGGTTTGTTTTCATTTATATAAATGTATGATTGCCTGTGTTGTAAGTGATGGTTTAATAAAGATGTTTCTTGTTAAAAAAAGACTTGCATATATCTCGACTAGAGCTTGAAGTACTTCACTTAGTCTTGTAGAGTGTTTCTGCAATATCTGAACAAGAAAGGAGGTGTGAGTCCTGTGTTCATTTAATTCAGGTTTTGAGACAGATCTTTTTAGCAGACAGCCTATCAGTATCTCAAATGGGAGCTCTGTTCCAGCACTCCTTACTCTGGTCTCTGTTCAACAGGGATACCACATCTGAATTTGTTGACCACTTCTGCAGCATCGAATATTTATTTTGCTTCCATATCCTGTAGAGAGCCTCCTTGTATTCAGATGCTTTGTCCATCTTCTGAAGGTTTCAAGAGTTGCTTCGTGCCTTGTATTTTCTCTTTGTAATACAGTGAGTTCTGTAAAGAAACTGCATTCATATGATTCTGGTATTGCTTTTTGCCACAGTAGCATTGGTGCCCTTTCTGTATGCCCTTTTGTTGAGTAATCGCAAGAAACTCTTTGTTCATCCAAGATTTCTAACTGCATTCTGCATGCAAACCTGACATCTACATGGTTGTTGATAACTGGTAGTAGTAGCAAAGATTTCCAATATTTCTCTTTTGTTGATGTTTCAGGAATTCTGAAAGCAGCCATTGAGAAAAAAAAACTCCCACTAGAATGGGTGTATATTACGTTATCAAATTTTTAATTCCGTACATCATATGGTTAAAGATATATGATCAAACTTTTTAAAGTTCAAAAAGCTAAAAAAAAAATTAACACCAGAAAAAATCTACCTGACTGTTTTAAGCAGGGGAGCAAGCCCCACTGGCACCCCCCACACCTCCCGCTCTTTAAATATACCAACTCCAAGATCGCACTACAATGCAGGAAAGGGAAATCTTCCCATTTTGCACTGTATGGAGATCTCCATTGAAACATTTGAACTTTTAAAAGTTCAATCATATGGTGTCGACCATATGACGTTCGAATTTTTAACAGTTCGATAACGTAATATACACCCCACTTAGAACAACATGTGGTAAAGTGGAAACGTTTACATATTGTACAGCAGACAACTGCTGTTCTTTTTCTGCTTTATTACAAGCATTATGTTAAGATTTTATGATCTTGGAATTGGGTATATTGATTTATGGCATGCATGGGACAAAGCCTTATGGTCATGGGTGTATGCCCCTTGTAAAAAAAAATCATAATACCGAAAGCCCTCTGGTCTAATAAGCTTGTCATATCATGCTTCATGTAAAATTGGTTCAACAACACAAATCATATCCACAGTCCACATGGCAGTGGTTTCCAATTTCTATATAGGTTGGAAGACTGTACCTTTTTTTTTTTAATAATTTATAACCACCATTCAGAGCCCTTGCCCCATCTTGGAATTTTAGATTATTTTTAGAGGAACTTATTTACAAATGGGAAGTGTATCACTTGCTACATTAATTTAAAGCTGAATATAACAAAGTGTATGAGACATTATTTATAAAGGATTATGACAATAGAGACATGAAAAGATGTAGTGAAAAAATCTCCAAGCAAATAAATGGGTTTATATCACATGATCGAAATGCAATAACATCAAACACATAACCACGAAAACTGAAAACTCCGAAAGCTGAGAACAGCGATTTTTTTCCCTGGGGAAAAAAATCGCTGTTCCAGCACAAAACACACAAACACTACTAACTATGTCTAATGTGGGGGGCTTCTCCCCTCACACTCCCTAGCGTGGGGGGCTGTGCCTCCCCACACCCCCCCTACTTAAATATACCAACTCCGAGATCGCACCACAGTGGAGGAAATAGCGAAGCTGTGGAAACGGCCCACCAAATTCTTTCCCTGGGAAAGAATTCAATGTTCCGCGGCTTCACTGTTTTGGGTTCGATATAACATTCGAGGTTTTGCAACTTCGATGTTATGATATAGACCCCAAATAAATATTTGCATGCTGTAATGCTGTGTGCACACTTGAAATATGTCTGCCATTAGAAGAATTATAGAAAATCATTGAATAATTATTTAGAGTAATGTAGGGTAATGTAGAAATTGCCTAGGTAGTGGGTGTAAGACTACATTTT
Organism: Protopterus annectens; assembly: GCF_019279795.1. Taxonomy (NCBI): domain Eukaryota; kingdom Metazoa; phylum Chordata; order Ceratodontiformes; family Protopteridae; genus Protopterus; species Protopterus annectens. Next base: position 693,190,294 of record NC_056732.1, on the reverse strand, counting down.
TTAATGAAAGTGAACAACGTTTAAAAAATTGGGAATAAATAAGTACTGAATTAAATGTATCTGAAGGGGGCACCTTTGCCCTTTTATATCTCAAACAAAAAATGAGTTTGTATGTAATGTTGAAAAACATAAATATGCAGCAGTAGTAGGAAATATAAGCAACTAATCTGTGGCACAATCATACATTTGCTCCACATCACCAAAGTGAAAAATGATTGTGGTTCAGGCATTATCCAGGCAACCTTGAGAAGATTTTCATTTTCAGCCCTAACTCTACCACTATTGGTTGTTATACTTGTTCACAGATACAAGAGTCTACTATGCATTCTTTTGTGAGTGCTTCTGTGTATGCTTCATCATGGCTATTGTAAGGAGAGGTTTTGGCAGAAACAAGTGGACAACCCTTGCCCATATGCTGCATGTTGTACACCTCACACTGTAATAGAGGTTACCACTGCAGTGAGCTGGACCACTTCCCTCATCCAAGATGGGCAGTTAGGCTTTGGCTGCTCCATCCCACCTTCCCTTTTTGGCTCTGTATTTATTGCTCAGAAAACTATTTGATCATGTTGTCTTGTTATTAGTCGGGGGTGTATCCTTCTTCCACATAGAGCCAACTAAACAATGTATGATGTTTAATACTAACTTTGAGGGGTTGTTGTTGAAAAGTAGGAATTTAATTGGCAAGTCAAGCTGAATGCTGCAATTCAACAAGGGTTGAATGAGTGTAGCATTATTACATCTTTGTTTAAACTAAGATGTGTTAAACACAAATAATTGCCTGATTTCACTATTTGTATTGTATTTATTTAAATGCATCAGTCTAAAGAAGTCAAATGAGACGAAAGCTCTTACTAGATTTATTTAATTTAATAAACAAAGTGTTATGGTTATCCAGTGTTATTTACAGACTGTTCATCAGCTATGTTATGTACCCTGCAGTGATTTTTCTGGACCATTGTCATACCATCTAGCACATTCAGCAAGATTTCAGAGATACACCGCTCTCATCTGAGAAACCTTTTAATCTGATGTTAATCTTCTTTCCATTCAGCACAGATCGGTTCGGTTCTGAGCCCTCACACTTGAGTCGGCCTTTTTACCAAGCTTGTGTCAGCCAAAAAAACTCTCGAGCTAAATCTCTATCAAGAATGCCCTTCACCCTGTTACCTCATAACTCGTTTGCCGCGTAGCCATAAAGCCATGTCTCAGCCGAGCTCTCAGCTAAGTGAAATCTTTTTGATATTTGTGTGAAAAATTTTGGATATTTTCTTATTTTATTAAGCAATTAGCTTTTATAGTGTCTTTTCTTCAGTCTGACCTTGTTTTTTCCTCTCTGCCCATAGTTATCATTGGTATACTTTCAAGTACCATTGTTGGTACGGCCTTACTCTTGTGGTATTCCTTCAATACCATAGTTGGTATTGTTTAACCTATTAGCTGTCTTTTATTCAAGTGTTTCTTTTCTTTTCTCTATCATACTAGTGTATTGCTATATTTGTGACTTTTTCGAATGGAGGTGACTTTGATTATAGTTGGATTATACATTTGGCCTGTGGTGTTTTTTCTCTCTCTCAAGATGTCAGATAAGAAGGGTACTTCAGGTTTTAAGCATTGTACTTCATGTAAGGGCAAGTTACCTAACAGTGATTTCCATGACTGTGTATATTGTTTGGGAGTGTCCCACTTTTCGGTGCAACCTCCATGTGACATTTGTCAGATTTTCAGTCAATGCACTCTTAATGAGTTCAAAAATAAACTCATTCTGAAAGGGTTACTCAAGTCTCCCTTCTCAGAGGCCATTTCTGTGATGGAGGTCTCAGCCCTCCTTCCAAGGACAAAAAGAGAGCCCACTCTGTTCCTTCTTCACCATTGGGTGATCAGAGCAAGCCTGGGAAATCAAAGTTCCCAAAGTTATCTTCGGAGCACAAATCATCCCCCTTGGCTCCATCTTCTTTGGCTCCGGCAATCTCAAAATCATCGATACAGGTGCCCGTTTCAGCACTGGTTCTGCCTCCAGCACCGATTATAGACCTTACTACGCCTGTTTCAACTTCGGCACCTGTGGCCACTTTGGTTCAGGGCACACCTTCGACTACGTCATTAGTTTCCACTTTGGTACCGGAACCGACCGCTTTAGCTCCAAATGCCACTTTGGCAAAGAGCATTGTACCAACCTCACTGGATTTGACCCCTTTACTTCAGTCTTGAAACTAGAGAATTTGATGCCAGCAGACCTTGCACCATGGACCCAATACTCCCCCTCCATAGATCCATTTCTGGGCCAAGCATATAGCCCCTTCATTGAATGTCCTAACTCCCCATTCGGAGTATCCACTAGATCCACCAGGAGCCTTTCTGAACATGACGTGGTGCAGTTTGTGGACCAACTGTTATTAGCCAGGGGGATTCTCTCACTTTCTAAGACCCATCCACCTGCAGGACTTGGGTTGCCTTATCCACGGATGCCATCTTACACTCCTCCTTCGACTATCTTGGCTCTGAAGCCTTCTGCTCCTACATCTTTATTGGAACCCATCACCTCGGCGCCTACAGTGCAGCTCACACTGGCTCAGAGTTTGTCCCTTTGTGCTTCAGTTACTGCTGAACTGGTCCTTCCTGAATCTGGGGATTGGGGGATGAGCACGTCGGCCTGGGATACGGAGCCACCTCTCTCCTCAGTTCCATTCTCTGGGCCAGTAGTCATGTTGATCCTGCTTGAGGCTCCATCCGTGGGGGTGGGTTCATCAGAGCGGGGTGTGACCCCAGTTCTGGGCTCTCATCCCTCTTCGGGTGGGCCTGCCTTCCGCGCGATGGAGAGGGCTGTTTCTTCTGGCAGCACACCGATGTTGGAACCCCAGTTTTCACCCCCTGAGCTACAGCTGTCACAGACCACCCCACTTGGGACACTGGGCAGAGAAACTGCAGGACACCCCTATTCAGGGTACCCGCTCTTCTGAGTCCTCCTCAAAGACCCCTACTGAGAAGCCCCCTTGAAAGAAGACATGCAAGAGGAAGCACATGGACTCACCCGAGGAGTCCTTAATGGAAGACATGGATTACGATGATGGTGAAGGGTCCCCACAGTCACATCATAGAAATGTTAAAACAGAGAGGTGACTGGAAGCCCTCCAACCCTTTGTCTGAGAAGTCTGTGTTCCTGCAGGCTTTTCTCATCCGGCCTTCTACCTCTTGGGTGACCCCACCTGCCGACAAGCTCATCCAGCTCATTGTGCCAAGTGCTTGGAAGAACCCTGATTCCATTGAGGCAATCTCTCAGAGACCAGACAAAATTCTTTCCCCTCAGAGGAGAACGTTCATTGGTCTAAAGGGTTACCAGTTAATGCTATGGTGGTGGCGGTGGCCATGAAAAAGGACTTGGGTGAGGAAAGTCCCACTGTCCACCCATCCAACAGAGAGTCCTAGGCAGTGGACAGACTTAGGAAGTGTGTTTTTGCATCAGGGATCTTTGCCATATGGTCCCGGAATTATTTGGCACATTTTACGAGGCTCCAGGGGGACTTGATCTCCAAACTGTCTGGGGTGCTCACAGGACAGTTGTCTGATGAGGTCAGGGACAAAGTGGCCTTGCAGCTTGCAACCCTGGAATCAGAATCCAACTCGTCCATGAGGTTGCTGTCACTTGCAACTGAAGGGGCAGCTAGAGCAGCAGGTTTGGGCATTGTTATGAGGCATCATGCCTGGATGTGCATTTGTGACCTCGCAGACCCTTTCAAGTCTTCCTTTCTGAATGCTCCCATTGCAGCTTCATCCCTTTTTGGCTCCAAAGTGAAGGACGCTCTTGCCAGGTGCGAGCAAGATGGAAAGACCCTGTCTGCTGTAGGCCTACAGTTTTCCAACCCTCAATGTACCTTCTCCAGGAATCAGAGGATTGGAAAGATGTGGCATAAGAAATCTCAGGGTCCCTTCCATGCCGCATGTGGTGATGATACTCCCAGAGGCAGAGGGGGTAACAATTCCAGAAGACACCCCTATAGAGGCAGAAGGGGTCCTTGTAATCAGGGCTCCAGGTATTCCTTCTCTGGACAGCCTTATCAGCACTCCTGAGGAGCAGCCCGATTGCTTACCTCTGGAAGCAGTCAGGGGTCGTTTCTCTCTGCACCAAGCTGCCTGACAATCCATCACCCCAGATCATTGGGTGCAGAGCATTATCACCAAAGGTTTCACCATTCCCCTTTCTTGTCAGCTATATTTCCCAAGAAAGCTTCCCGATGTTCCACCCAGTCAAAGGGAAGAAGCAGCTTCAGTGATTATAAAGCTGTCTAAAAAAAGAGTCATCCAACCAGTCCCACCAGACCAGGGTGGATCCGGATTTTACTCTGGATTTTTTTGGTGCCAAAAAAGACAGGGGACTGGAGACCCATTTTGGATCTCAGCAGCTTAAACAAGTCTGTCACCCAGATCAAATTCCGGATGGTCACGGTTCAGTACATTCTTCCATTTTTAAGAGAAGGTGATTAGATGTGCTCTATAGATCTCCGGGATCTGTATTACCACATCAAGATAGACAAATGCTCCAGGAGTCTGCTTCGCTTCTGGCTAGGAGCCAGCCATTATCAATTCTGTGACCTGCAGTACGGTCTCTCTACAGCCCCCAGAGTGTTCACAAAATGCATGGCAGTAGTAACAGCTCACTTGAGACTAAAAGGATTCCGGGTGTTTCCATATCTGGATGACTGGCTCCTTACCGCTCCCACCGAGCATCTTCTGGTAACAGCACTACATTATACACTCTCTCTGGCAAAATTATTGGGAATAACGATACAGTGTTAGAAATCGAACCTTGCCCCTACACAACAAGTAGAGTTCATTGGAGCAGTGTTCAGTACTCAGTCCTGTCTGGTATCACTCCCAATTCACAGACTACATCGATTGAGGCTTCAAGTCCAGGTGATACTCTCACAAACAATAGTTTTTGAAAGGGAAGTTCTTCAGGCCATAGGTTCTATGGCAGCGTCAATCCCAATAGTGCCTCTAGCAAAGTTACACATACGGATTCTGCAATGGATCTTTCTGTGTCAGTGGTTCCCAAACTATCACCCCCACAGTTACCAGATTCAAATAACCAACTACTGCAAACAGGACCTGTTTGGTGAATGAGGCCAGACATAGAACATTGGAGTCATCCATTTCAATCTCTTCAGCCCACAGCCATTGTGACCATGGATGCTTCCCTGATCGGGGGGGGGGCATTTCCAGGGCAAGATTTCCAGGGCAAGACTGTCCAAGGCACATGGTCCACCTCAGAGGCCCACCTGCATATCAGTGTTGTGGAACTGAGAGCTGTGCTGTTAGCATTGCAGGCCTTCCATTCAGCTCTCCCTTCCGGGACAATTGCAATTCAATCAGACAATATGTCAGTGGTCTGGTATATCAACAAGCAAGGAGGAACCAAGTCCTATCCCCTATGTCGAGAAGCCATGATAATTTGGCAGTGGGTGATAGCTTCCAATCGCTTTCTAATAGCAATGCATATCCCAGGGAGCTCCAACTGCTTTCTTTTTTTTTTTTCAATAATAATTCTTTATTTTATTTTTTCCAAACAACTAATACAGTACTACCAACTACTTACAATATGTACATGAATGCTTCCAACAGTTACATAGAATCATTATACATACCTATACACCTCTAAAAAAAAAAATAATGAAGAAAAAAGAACTAGTAACCATATAAGACTTATCTCAATAAAATTCAACAGTTATTCAGTTTTTCCCAGCGAATAGTGGAATGGAACTTTAAGCTAATACAATGTTAAAGATTTGTTCCCATATTTTTGTATTGTTTACATTTTTATTATGATCACTAATTAGAAATGTATGTGCTAGAATATGTTTGGTGGCTACTATCTTGAAATTTTGCCATGATGTCTGTAAAGGGTTCAACCAATTGGAAGCTATATATAACTTCATCAACAAAAAAATATTGACTAGTATAATTCTTTGGGTTCTTTCCAAGTTGGGTGGTGGAATATGTAAAATCGTAAATTCCCAGGAGAGTGTGGAATGTTGATATCCCATTTTTTGTAGTTGAAGTTTCAAGGAATTCCAGAGTTTGAAAATACATTTACAACTCCAAAACATATGTAGGAGGTCGGCTGTTTGATCTATACAATATGGGCATTTTGGTGAGTTCTTTGAGTTAAATTTGTGTAGAGTGAGACGCGTATAATACGCGTTATTAAATATCATCAATTGGGTAAATAATAGCTTCTGAAGGGACACAGATTTTATGGTTAAGTGAATTGCTTTTAGTATTTTACTTTCTTCAATCACAGCAATTTCTCTCTCCAGTATTTGGAAATTAATATTTGATTATTATATTTTATTTCTTTAATCAAACCATATGCTGCAGTTATATATTTACATTCCTGTGTAAGGGTTTGCCATAAGTTCAGACACATGTTTAAATCTTCTTCTTTAATTATGTCATTCCCTTTACTAAGGTAACTTATTGATAGGTCTTTTAATTGTCTTATTATAATTAGATACGATTTGGGGAGATTCAACTCTTCTAAAATATTGTGAATCGGGATACCTAAAAAAAGGATATAAATCAAGTAGGGTTAAATTAATTATAAGTGGGAATTTCTTAAGATCTATCAGCTGGTTACCAATTTTCAGATTTGGATTTTTGTGAAATGGTTGAAGAATTATCATACTTTGCAAAAGATTTAATGAGTTAAAGAGATTTTGTACTGAAACTATATATGTTTTGATATGTTCCAACACGAAGTACACTTTAAGAGTATTTTTGTTTAAAAAAGGTAATGCCTTGCAGTTAATATCCAATTCCTTGACATGTTTATGATTAAGAACCAGCCATTTGGGAACCCATTTCGAGTTACACCCATCAAAGTTAATTATTCTTAAAAGTCTATTGGTGTTTATTATTAAATAATATGTTTCGAAATTAGGTAGATCCAACCCTCCCCTATTTTTTGGAGCCATCAATTTATCATACGATATCCTAACTTTTCTAGGTTCCCATAGAAATCTAGCTAGTTCTGTATGAAGCTGTTTGAAGAATTTTTTGGAGATTTGAACTTGTGATGCTCTAAAAATATATAGTAATCTAGGAAGTATATTCATTTTAATAATTGAAGTCTTCGCCATTAGCTCCAACTGCTTTCTAATAGCAATGCATATCCCAGGGAGCTCCAACGTGATTGCGGACAAGTTGAGCAGATGCATCCTCATGATTGGTCCCTCAACCCCAAGGTGGCATCAGCAATCTTCAGCCACTGGGCCCAGCCCTGCTGCAATCTTTTCACCTCCCCATCAAACACCAAGTGCAGCAGCTATTTCCCCTTACTTCCCCGGGAAGGGGTGTCGCTGAGGGACGCTCTGATCCATGATTGGCCCACGGGACTTCTTTACGCATATCCTCCCATCCCTCTAAGGTCTTTGGTTGATATGCAAGGTGATCCTCATATCCCCATTCTGGCCTTGACAAGTTTGGTTCCCCTTCCCTCGGCCTCACCTAGTATACCCGCCATGGATTCTGGGCACTCTACCAGATCTGATTACTCACCCCCAATGGTTGAGTCACCCAAATCTGTCCAGTCTCAAGCTGACAGCTTGGTTTCACCACTTCCACTAGTAGCCAGGCAAGCTAATCTCTTCTCGCCTGCTCGAGACATCATTCTGTCCTCTCATAAACCATCCACCAGAAGACTATACCAAGATAAATGGAAAAGATTCTCCATCTGGTCCAAGGATAACATGCTAGACCCATATTCGGCTCCAGTCACTGCAGTGCTTCAATACTTGGCTAGGTTTTTTGATAATGGAGCCTCTGCCTCTACCGTACATATACATCTAGTGGCAATTTCCAAATTTCCACAGTGGTATAGATGGCACCCCTCTTATCTCTCTATGCATATGCAGGGCCTTCCTCAAGGGGACGTCTCATTTCAGGCCTCCTGTCAGACAGCCCATGGAACCTCACTCTAGTCCTTCAGTCTTTGACTCAGAAACCTTTTGAACCTGCTGTGAAGTGTGACCTAAAGTTTTTGTCTTGGAAATCTTTGTTCTTGGTAGCCATCATGTCTGCCAGAAGAGTCTTGGAGCTGCAGGCATTGTGTATCAAGAGGCCCTATCTGGTCTTTCATAAAGACAGAGTATCACTTCGGATGAATCCATCCTTTATCCACAAAGTTGTTTCTGAATTCTCCATAAACCAGACCATTGACCTACCAGTGTTCTTTCCGAATTTTGCCAATAGAGGAGAGTACTGCCTTGACTCTTTAGACATACATAGACAATTGAGATTTTATCTAGACAGGACCAAACCTATCTTTAAATCTGAACAGCTTTTCATCTCCTGTTCTGGGCCCAGAATGGGAGAGGCTGTTTCCAAGCTTACCTTATCAAAATGGCTAAGGGACTGCATACATTTTGTCTATTTCCTCAGTAATGAACCTGTGCCAAAAGTTAAAGCTCACTCCACTAGATCTGTGGTAACATCGGTAGCTTTCCATTCCAGGGCTTCCATGGATGACATCTGTGCAGCAGCTACTTGGGCTAAGCCTCATACCTTTATCAATCATTACATATTGGACCTGGTCTCCAGAGGGAGAGCTGCCTTCGGCATAATTGTACTCAGGAATGTTCTTCTATAAGGGCCGCCCGTGGACCTCAAGGTAGCTTGGGATTCTGTCCCATCTGTGATGAATGGAAAGAAGATTGACAATATCAGATAAATAAGTTATGTCTTACCATAACGTTCCATCTGTGTTGTTATCTTCTTTCATTCATCACTTCCCATCCTCCTTCCCCCTCCAGCCCTTGGGGGATGCTTTGGGTCTAAGTGGTGCCCTAGGGTATTTGCACAGAAGTGGCCTCTGCTTTACTTCCTTTTCTCTAGCAAATTCAATCTGAGGTAACAGGGAGAAGGGAATTCTGGGTAGAGACTTAGCTCTAGAGTTTTTTTGGCTGGCGCAAGCTTGGTAAAAAGGCCAACTGTTCTGAGGGCTCAGAACCAAACCCATCTGTGATGAATGAAAGAAGATGAACAACACAGATGGAACGTTATGGTAAGACAGAACTTCTTTTTATATTTCATAAAGACAGGGTTACCATAAAAACTAATCACAGCTTTATTCCTAATGTACCCTCTGGCTGTAATTTTAATTAGTTGGTCTAGCTATGTGTACTATACCCTTTTTTGAGAACTAGCAAGAAAGACTCTTGTTTGCAGACAGCTTAGTAACTGCTGTGGAGAAAAAGAAAATAATCCACAACTTGTCATTTGTTTTTCAAAGGACATAGATTTGTGGAACTCATCAAACAGGAGCTAATAAACTGCATCATGATTTATTTTACTCTATAAATACATACTAAGCCTTTCAGATGGAGAAGATTAATTCTGCAAGAACAGTGGAATCGTCAGTAGCCTTCATTCACTGTGTGCATCTAACTGGAGGATATTAGTATGTCTTTGACTTGGTGTAATTTATGTACATTCTCCAAGCATTAAAAGCTATATGTGTTTCTAGAGGAGGGAGTTTCTATACTAGAGAGATCCTTCAGTTTTTTTTTAATTGTTATCCATATTTATAGTTTAATTATCCTTCCCATTGTATATATTTACTTTTAGAGACCTTTGCCCTTTTGTTTGGATCTACAGCAAGAGATGCCCTGGAGTAAGTTAGAGAAGTTACGTAAGTAAATCATTGATGTTCATCATCATCAGAGCACTGTTGCAGTGGCATTTAGCTATATAGGACACATTCTATCAAGGATAATGGATGTCTGTCCATTCTGGTAAAACTTTGGGTGCATTCCTCACACATCATATGTCTGTTCAGGCAGGCACCAATATCCATAACTTTCTTGTCATTGTTATACTTACTCAGACATCTCATCAACTTAGTGGCTTCAATATATGTGGTCAGCTTGCATTCACAGTTTTTAGGCAGATTAGCACCCCATTTTTGACCTTCCTTTTTTCTGTGTACAATTATATCAGCTTTTACCATATGTGAAAGTCAAGTATAAGGATTTCTCACATGAACTGTGGTTTTAGGGGAAATCACAATTTCATGTCTTGTGATATATGCAGATCCTTTAGACCTAAAATAATTATAATTTGTTTTCTTGAGAACCAGCATCTTAAGGTTTTGACATGCATGGCAATGACTTCTGACTCTTCTTCTATGGATCACCCCCTTTAAAGTAAATTTGAAGAAAAAAGTAACTTCTCTGGCAAAGGACAATCACAAAGCTTTCTACAGCTGTATCCATAACCTCAAGGGAAATATGGAACAATGCACAAAACTTATTGTAAATGGCAACACACACACACATTGAACCAGAGGCCACTGCCAACCTTTTGGCTGACAGGTTCAGCTCAAATATCTCTTCCAACATCCACCTGATAGTCCAAAGGAAAATTCCACATACCACAATCCACCCAACCAGTACCAGGGAACAGGTCTTCAATACACTTTCCAAGACCAAATATAATGTATCAATGAGCCCAAATAACATCTTGGAATGCTTGCTTAATAGCATAAAGCATGGCATTTCTGGTCCACTTGAATCACAATAAAAACTGCAGCCTTATAGTCAGGTTTTGTGTCCAAGGAATGGAAGATAGCAATAGTCATTACCTTAGACAAAGGTGGTCCAACCAACAATCCGGATAACTACAGGCCCATAAGTCTGACCAGCCTAGTATGTAAGGCCACGGCAAGAATCATGATGGACATCATAAATGAGGATATAGGTAATCTGCTAATGTTAGACCCATCACAGTTCAGCTTTGTTAAAAGAAGTTCATACCTATTAAATCTGGTGGACTTTGAGAGGGTCATCAAAGCAATGAATGAGAGCAAGACTGTGTATACAGCTTACGTTGATGTGGCCAAGGCTCTTGATGCAGTGCCCCATTCAGGCATTATAGACCAGCTCATTAAATTAGGTATAAACCCTTTTATCATCCACTTCGTAGTCACCTGGCTCATGGATAGGATCCAGGAGGTCAAAATAGGTGAGACCACTTCCAGCAAGAGGCCAGTCATTAGCAGAGTTCCCCAGGGCTCAGTACTGGCTCCTTTTTGGCATCTGTTTCTCTGAAGTGAGAGCAAACACTGAAGGTTTATGACTGAGTAAGTTTGCAGATGCTTGCCAAGTGGGAGTTATCATCGATTCCTATGCAGACACTAGCATTCTTCAAGAAGGACCACCTCTGATTAACAAATGGTCCCAATGTCATGGTCTTAAAATCAGTGCTAAGAAATGCATAATTGTATTCTTTGGAAGTTACCCAGCTTAATTACCATGTTGGTAATATGCCCCTAAGAGTGGATCCAATGGTCAGTGATCTGGGTACGCGCATATATAGTAGCCTTACCTTCGACCGCCACATGACCATAGTGATGAGGAAGTCCTTTAATGCTGCACAAATTATATGTAAGTGCATGGCATCTAGGTTCAAATAGGTCGATATCCCACTGCAATCTGCCATTTTCAGATCAGTCCTAGTGTACAATACTACCTTCATTATGTACCTGACCAGGCATATGTAGCAACTAGAGTGACCTCAAAGGTTCCTTCAAAAAGAATACAAGGCATAACAAACTTGCTTTATGCAGAGTGCCTTAAAGCCCTTTCCCTGTACTCACTCTCCATTGCCGAGAGGTGATCTATGCCTGGATTACAAGGCATCTGCAAAACCCACAAGTATGAATCTCCTGCATATTTTTAAGTCAAATAGTTCCAGAAATATAATGTCTTTGGACCTGAATTTTGTCTGTGACATAAACAGAACATGCTGAAAAGAGAGGTGTGTGTCTCAGAGACTGCCTTTGCTATGGAACAGGCTTCCCATCCATATGAAGCTGAGTTTGTCTATTACTCAATTTAAGCACAACCTAGACCAGTGGATGGGGAACACGAAATTTATACTGGGCCTGTCACCAATGCCCCTTATGGGCAAAGGTAGCTTATAAATGCCTGGCCCTCAATGTCCTATTTGGATACAGGAAATCATTATTCTTTCAGGAAAATTTGGCTAGGCTTAGAAAGGCCCCACAGGTCATTAGCCTAGTAATGATCTATGAGTCTATGAAAGAGAGAAAAAATATCCAAACAGGTTTTTGAAGATACTTCATCTACCTCTTTTTTTCTTGTGTGGGACAAATGGTTCTATAATGGTAGTTTCACAGCCCTTGAACATTCTGGTGAGGCTCCAGGATAAATTGCTAAGGCCTAGTAACAGCACACATCCAGTCAGACTGGACTTCAGGCATCTTTAGCCAAGAAGGAAGAACTTAGATTTATTTTTACTAAGGAACAGGGAGGATTTCACCAATTTCTAATAAGGGAGGAAATCACTGGGTCATTGATGGAGGTCAGGATGTCTGATTTTCCCCCCAAAACAATCAGACTGGAGACCTATAAGAAAAAGTCTCAGAAGATTAACCATTTGCCCCCCTCATCCCCAAAATAAGTCAGAAAGGAAGGCTAGTACAACTTTGCCCAGGGACTTTTTAAGGCAAGATAGTGTTTCCAGTCTTCCACTTCAGTCTCTATGCAGGCAAAAAGGAAGAAGGCTCCGTTCACTGCAGAATATGTAGATTATGGATCTGAAGAAGGGCTTGGTTATGCTTCATAGCTTTCTTCTCCCATTTCCAATGAATCTGAATCTGAGGAGACCCCGTCCTCCATTTCTCCTAATGAAGAAATTAGTAGGACCCACTAGAACGAGTCCTAAAACATAGAGACTGAATGGCCAAAAAAATGGACTTACTATATTAAGTCCAAGATGCTATTTCTTGGAATATTCCCTTTTCTCTGATTTATGGCAATCTCGGAGTTAGAATATATAACTTCAGAAGTGGGGGGTGTTCCTTCCACATGGGGGGTGCAGGGGGACTTGCCCCACTGCAAAAATAAGTTTTAAGGAGAAGAGAGATCTTCAAGATTCACTCTTCTCCTGTGTTTCTGGTCTTTTTTTCCAGCATGTCAGCACTCAGCATTTCATGTGCCAACATTTCATTATGGAGCCAAAAAAATCTTTCTCTCCGACACTATCCCTAATATGAAATCTCTCTTTAACTGGAAAGAAAGGGAAATTTCTGAGTCTCAAAAAAGATGCAGGTTGGTCAGTATGGATTCCCCAAAGCCCTTAGCTATCCCTCCAGCTATAGATGTATTCAAAGATGCTTTTAATGCTGCTGCTTCTGGCTTCTGATTCACAACCCCCTGCACCAAAAAAAAAAAAAAAAAAAAAAAAAGACTTTATATGATGCTAGAACTCCATTGCTGACATGGCTGTTATTTTTTTTTTTGACATGGACAGCAGTTCAAAACCCATTTTTTAAATGTAATTCTCTCTCAAATGAAAAAGGCAGCAGGTCTTTTGACAGGCATCGGAAGGTGTATGCCTCTTTCAAGTTAGCTTTTAGACCAATTAACTGTCAGGCACTCCTGGCAAAATATTTGTTTCCATTTTTGTTGACATGCAAAAGTCTATTGCTGGCATACCTGCTAATGACACAATGATTAGTTTGCTAAATAGGGTCAGTTTTGCTTCCCAAGTTGCAAAACACTAAAATATGCAAATGATGCAGTGGATGCAGTATCTAGAGATGCAGCTACAGGGAAAGAAATTTGCAGGAATGCCTGAGTCAGACTGCAGAACTTTCATGAAGATATTAATTCCCAGATTTTAAATTCCCCTTTAGAGAGAGATTTACTTTTTGGGAATTCCTTGGATGAGGTACTTATGTTAAGAGGAAAGAGAAAAACTAATTCAGGAGGCAAACTGCTCATTCTAACCCCTGTCCATATGTACCAAAGGAATTATCCTATCAGCCCTGGGCCTTTCTTTCAGAATCCCTTCAAACCTTTTCAACAGAAGACCACAAAACTCCAATTCAAGAAGAAATGGCAGGGAGACAAATAAGAATTGATCCCAAGACTCCTCCCTTCATAAGAAAAATGTCTCACTATCTTTGGACCTCATCACCCCTCCCCATCCATCCTTTTAAGCTACCAGGTAATTTTTCACACTCTCTGCATCGCACCTGTAGAGGTAGTTCACATCAGATACTTTGGTACTGAAAATAATCCAACATGACTACAAACTTTTGTGTGCATCTCTCCTTCTTCAGTCAGGGATTCTTCTATCCTCAAAGAACCAAACTTACTTGTTTCACTCAAATCCTATCAGATATATTATCACAAAGAGTAATAGAACCTGTTCCTTCTTCTCAACAGGGAAAAGGCTTCTATTCAGGGATTTTTCATGTATTAAAGAAGGGAAGCACCTGGAGACCAGTTTGTCCTTTCACTTCAAAATACCTTCCTTTTAGTACCAAAGCTCAAAATATTAGTTGTGCAAGCTCTATTCTCCCTTGCCTAATCAATCCGTTCTAGACCACAAAGATGCATATTTTTACATCCCTATTCACAAAGACCACAGACATTACCCAAGATTATTTGCTTTGGGGTTGCACTTTTAATTTACATCTTTGCAATCTGGTCTCTCTGCTGCTTCAAGGGTTTTCACAAAATGTTTGCCTCCAGTCATTGTCCTCTGCAGAATTCAGGAAATTCATGTCAACCCCTACCATGACAAATGTCATGTTCTGGCAACTACTGTGCAGAACACACTAGTATCCCTTCACTTCCTCCATAAATCTACTCCACAGTCTAGGTTTCAATTTAAATCTGGAAAGGACTTCCCTGGTCCCTTCTCACTTCTCACAGATTAATTTTCATGATTATTGATTAGTGCTGTAGTAGCCTTAGCTATATGTGGTTATAAAAAAGTCCACCAACAAACCAACAGAATGTCACAAAATACTGGTACAATGCTGAAATGATACAAAACGAACGGCACAGCTTGGACCAAGGAACTCCTTTATTTAAAATAATACACGGTTAAGCGCTTTCATCTGCTATATATCAGACTTCATCAGAACCATAATAAATGACATAAAACACTGCTTAAATACTTGATTTCCCCGCCAAAAATCCTCAATCACTTCTTAAAAAGACATACTCCATATTCACAAATCACTGTGAATACCTAATATATCTAAATCTAAAAATGCATAAACAATGCCTAGAAATAATAAAATAACATTACATACAGTACTCTAACTAAAGTCTATTTAAAGTTATTAGCTAATTTAATATAAGAAATGGCTTAATGCTAATATGTTCATTTATACATGGGGGGGTGGTAGCATCCGTCAAAATCTGCCACTTACTTTCCTTGGATGCTAACAATGCTTTCCAATTTCCCCCTTGTATTGCTATATCCACTTGATCAATAATTGAAAATTGAAAATTGTGAAGTTCTCCTTTCACACTAATGTGTTTATATAAAGCATTATTCTTATCCTTAACCTGTATTTTATATAAATGTTCATATATACGTTTTTTGAGATGTCTCTCAGTTTTTCCTATATAAAATGCAGGGCATGCACCACAAGTAGCAAGATATACTACTTGTTTGGTGTTACAATTGCCTGCCCTGCATCTAATCACAGTTCTGTTGATATCTTCCAATTTTATTTTTTCCACTTCATATATGGCTTTGCATTGTTTACAAGAACCACATTTCCTGGTTCCTATATTTTTCTTCCTCACATTGTTGTTCTTTGCCTGTTCTAATAATCTTTTGATGTTGGGTGCAGTTTTGAAAACAAAACTAGGATGACTACCCAATTTAGTCCCTATGTGTTCCTAGACTGTAATCACATTCCAATGTATTTTAATTATTTCCTTTACATATTGAACATACGGGTTATACATCAGAACACATACTCTATTGTCTTTATCTCTTTCCCAATTGTTATAAATTGCTTTGAATGTCTTACCCAATAAGGGTTGATATAATGTATCCCAGTTGTTGCGAACATAACTGACCACCTCCTTCAACAATGTCCGGGGATATCCTCTATTTTCAAACATACTATAAATAAGTTGTAATCCATTTTCCATTATAGCTCTAGTAGAGGACATACGTGCAGCTCTTATACACTGTCCTTTCAGTACATTCTTAAACACGTATGACGGATGATTACTATTATATTCTATATAATCATTGGAAAAGGTAGTCTTCCTATGAATTTTAGATACAAAACCAGCATTACCGTGACTAATAAATGTGTCTAAATAAGCTATTACGTGACTAATAAATGTGTCTAAATAAGCTATACCTTCATTACTAAAAGAATATGTAAACTTTAAAAACTGAGTGGTTCCACTGATATAGTCCATAAATAACTTGATATTATCTATTGTACCCTTCCATAGGATGAACAAATCATCCAGGTACCAGGTATATAGGACTATATTCGAATAAAATGGACTGTTGAATAAATATTTGATGTTAAGTTGTCAATCTCGCCTTCATTCTTGCTGGATGGGTTCGGAGCCGATCCTCGGCTCCGACTCGGCCAATACTAAAGCTCGAGAGCTAATTCCACTGGCTCGAGGCTCCCCTATATCCCACAATGCTAGGCGGTAACTACTCAGATCTCGTTTGCCGCTATAGCTGACGAGGTGCGCTTTTCTACCGGCTCAGGCAGGTTAGTCAAATTTTACCTTTAGGTACTGCTAATAACCCCCTTTTTAGTTCTAATACATATTCTGTAGTTTAATTCTAATTTTTAGTTATATCGACCCCTATCTGTCGAACCCTTCCTCTTTTACCCTTGTTCTAGGCCTTCGGCCCTTCCCTCACCCTAGTCCCTTATTAGATTAGTGTTGTAGGGGCTTGTGTGTGTGTGTTTCTGTATTAACAGTAATATTTTATTTTAATAATTTTTCTGTAGAGAGTGTCTGGATTGTGTGTGTGTGTCAGCCTCTCTTACTTTTACGATGTCTAAAGACAAGGTCTCAGGCTTCAAGAAGTGTGATTCGTGCTGTCAGAAAATGTCTCTGACAGACGGTCACACTTCTTGTGTGTATTGCCTGGGGCCTTTGCACCTGCAGGACTCTTGTGCTTTTTGTCATGGTTTTAGCCCTAGAGTCCTGCAGGAACGCAAGAATAAGCTCATCTTGCGGGGCTTATTAAAGCCTGAAGGCCCCCCGACTCAGTCTGTGTTGGGGAAGCCTTCAAAAACTTCCAAGCAGTCGGCTCCTGCTCCTGAGTCGACTGCTGAGAAGTCTAAGCAGGCTTCGACATCGGCTCTGGCTGGAGCCGATGTTTCTAAACCTCATACTGTTACCTCGGCTCCGGAGGCTGATAAGACTTTGTCGGCTCCGATACCCTTATCGGAGCCACATTCGAGAAAGAGGTCCAGGTCCCCCTCTATCGGATCCGTGCACTCGGCGCCAGGATCCCCTCTCCTTTCAGAGCGAAGTCACAAAACTCATTCCTCTCGGTCTTCCAGATTATCAGACCATGATTTGCAGAGGGTGGTGAGTAGACTTCTTAAGTCCGAGGCACTGGCCCAAATGCTGCATAGCCCGTCTCACCAGTCAGTGGCTATTCCCGTTCCCAAATACATTCCTCCTCTGACTCCTTCGAGTTTGGAGCCAAGGCTTGTCGGAGCCATGACTGTCGGTGCGTCGGATCCGATACCTTCCATTTCGGTTCCGTCGTCTGCTCCGATCTCCTCTTTGGAGGGATCTCGGCGCCGAGCTTCCCTCGTCGGCTCCGAGGGGGCGAGTGGCATCGGACCCTTGTCCGACCCCGTTCTCCCTCTCGGAGCTTCGGCACTGGTGAGTTCGGCTCCGACATCGGCTTCAGAGCCGTCTCTGTCGGTGCCGGGGGAGGTCCTTGTCTCTTTGGAGCGAGGGCCTCGGGCCTTGCCTGACAGAGGTACCTTCGAGGTCATGCGGAGCGTGCTAGAACCAGGTTCTGCCCCACAGTCAGCTCCTTCAGCCCCTCAATCTACAGTGCCTGCGGTGATTTCTACTCACCCCCTTGTCCCACACCGCAGAGAGCCAACTCCTCAAGATTCCCCATTGGGAATTTCCTCCTCTTTCGAGGTCTCTCCTGACCCTGCAGGAGATCCCCCAAGGAAGAGGCAGTGCAAGAGGAAGCACATTGACTCCCCTGAGTCTATCACCTCTAACACTGACTTAGAGGAATCCGAAGGGTCCCCTCGATCCCCCTCTGAGGATGTCTCCTTTGCTGACATCCTTGAAATCCTCAAACAGAGGGGGAACTGGCCAGCCCTTAATCCTTTGGAGGATGAGTCAGTGTATCTTGAGGCGTTTGGTTCTCGCCCTTCTACCTCCTGGGTGTCCCCCTCCCTTTGACCCCCTTATGGAAGTGGTGGCAAGGAAGGCTTGGATGGCTCCTGACTCAGTGGAACCCACCCCGAGGAGACCATCCAAATTTATTACTGCCCCCAAAGACAAAGAGTTTTTATCCAAAGGTGTCCCTGTTGATGCCATGGTGGTGGCTGTGGCCACAAAGAAGGAGTTAGCTGATCCTAAGGTTCCTGTCCATCCTCCTAATAAGGAATCTAGGACCATGGACAGGTACGGCAAGCGGATGTTCTCATCAGCAACCTTTTTAATGCGGTCACTGAACTACTTATGCCACTTCACTCGTCTCCAAAGAGATTTACTCAAGGATATGGGTGAACTGATGAAGGATCCTACAGCTGAGGGGTTCAAAGACACAATGAACTCCCAGTTGGCAACCCTAAATTCCATCGTTAACTCCTCCATGCGGCTGGTCTCATACGCAGCAGATGGGGCGAGTAGAGCCACAGGCACAGGTGTTGCCTTACGAAGGCACGCCTGGATGCGGCTATGCAACTTTGCGGACCCTTTCAAGGCGTCCTTCACCAACTCTCCCTTTGATGGATCATCATTGTTTGGTCCACAGGTGAAGGATACATTGACCAGGTGCGAGGTAGAAGGTAAGACTCTCTCTGCCACAGGAGTCCGTTTTTCTACCCCTTCTAGACCCTATCCCAAAGGTCAAAGGGGAGGAAAGATGTGGTTCCGCAAACAATCCCAGGGAGTCTCATCTGATGCACAAGGCCGATTCCCCTCTAGAGGCAGAGGGGGGAATAATAATAGACGCCGCCCTAGAGGCAGAGGAGGTCCGCAAAACCAGGGTAGCAGAGAAATGTTCTCTGACAAACCCTTTCAGCACCCCTGAGGGGCTGCCCGGCTGTCCGCCTTCGGAGGCAGTCGGGGGAAGGTTATCACTGTACCCAAAAGCCTGGCTTTCCCTTACTCAAGACAAATGGGTACAGTCGATCATATCCAAGGGTTAAAAATTCCCTTCATTCACATTCCAACCCAACCAAAAAGATCCCTTCCAGACGTTCCACCCAGTCTAAGGGAACAAGCAGCATTAGAAATTTCGAAGCTGCTGTCAAAAAGAGTCATCCAATCAGTCTCGGCAGACCAGCAAGGATCCGGAATCTACTCCAAATTCTTTTTGGTACCAAAAAAAATAGGGGACTGGAGACCCATACTGGATCTCAGCTACTTAAACAAGTTTGTCAAAAAAACAAAATTCCGGATGGTCACGCTACAGTCCATTCTACCCTTCTTGGGTCAGGACAATTGGATGTGCTCGATAGATCTTCAGGACGCGTACTACCACATCAAAATGAACAAACGCTCCAGGAGATATCTCCGCTTCAGGCTGGGAGCCAGTCACTACCAGTTCAGGGCCCTGCCCTTTGGTCTCACTACAGCCCCCCGGGTGTTCACCAAATGCATGGCAGTGGTCACGGCTCACTTGAGACGTCAAGGATTCCAGGTGTTTCCATATCTGGATGACTGGCTCCTTACTGCCACCACCAGACATCAGCTTCTCCTATCCAGGGACTTCACCATTCAATCTTGTCAAGCTCTAGGCATTTCAATAAATTTCGAAAAATCTGCCTTGTCGCCTTGTCAGTCTATTATTTTATAGGCCACCTTAGATACACAGACCCTTTCAGCCAGACTCACAGAGCAGAGGGTGTTAGACATTCGGAACCAAGTGTCCCTTCTCTTACAATGTGTCAAAGTCAAAGCCAGACTGGTGTTGAAGGTACTAGGACTCATGGCAGCAGCTATTCCCCTTCTCCCCTTAGCTCGCTTTCACATGAGGATCCTCCAGTGGATGCTTTTCACTCAATGGTCCTTTCAACAACTCCCGATGTCCCATACCATATTGATAACTCAAGCATGCAAGAATCAACTGTCTTGGTGGATCACATCACCTCAACTTCTCCGAGGAAGACCCTTCACTCTCCTCCCCCCAGTTGCCACGTTGACAACAGATGCCTCCCTGATCGGGTGGGGGGGGCATTATCAGGGCAGGACAGTCCAGGGCACGTGGCAACCTTTCGAGTGCCACTTGCACATAAATGTCTTAGAGATGAGAGCAGTGCTTTTAGCGTTGCAAGCCCTTCACGACTCTCTTCCCAAGGGGACTATTGCAATTCAATCGGACAACATGTCCGTAGTGTGGTACATCAACAAACAAGGCGGAACCAGATCATACCCTTTATGTCGAGAAGCACTCAGACTTTGGCAATGGGCGATCTGTTCTCAGCGTTTTCTGATAGCAACGCATATTCCCGGGAAATCCAACGTTATTGCAGACAAATTGAGCAGAGCAATTCTCATGCCACACGAGTGGTCTCTAAAGAAGTCAGTTCTAGAAGAAGTATTCCTAAGATGGGGCCAGCCTTGCTGCAATCTTTTTGCTACTCCCCAAAACAGCAAGTGTCACGACTTCTTCACTCTCTTCCCGTTACCAGGCCATCCCACCAGAGACGCTCTAGTCCATGATTGGCCCCGGGGACTTCTGTATGCCTTTCCCCTGATACCTCAACTAATTCAGAAAGCCATCGCTTTGAGAGTGACAATGATCCTCATTGCCCCTTACTGGTCTCGACAGATATGGTTTCCCTTTCTTCATCGTTACCTTTTGGAGCAGCCTTGGCATCTGGACCCAGTACCAGATCTGATTACCCATCAATCGGGTCAGCTGCACCAATCTCTGTCTTCTCTAAACCTCACAGCATGGTTTCTCCGATTCCAACCTTAGCCAGGCTTCCCTCAATATCTTGATCGGTCCGAGATATTTTGATAGCCTCTCATAAATCTTCTACCCGGAAGATTTATACTAGCAAATGGAAACATTTTTCCCTTTGGGCATCATCGAAAAACATAGATCCCTTTACTGCACCTATCCAGTCTATTTTAGACTTTCTAGCAGAACTCTTTCATTTAGGGTCTTCTGCATCAACCATTGGAGTTCAATTGGCTGCCATATCAAATTTTCATGTTGGTGTCTCAGAATCCAGCATCATGGCTCACAAACTCTGTAAAGCATTCTTAAGGGGTGCATTTCTTCTCAAACCTCCAATCAAAGACCCCCCGCCTCAATGGGATTTGAACTTGGTTCTGGCATCCTTAATTCTTCCCCCCTTCGAACCAGCAGCTTCATGTTCTCTGAAGTTGCTTTCTTGGAAGACACTTTTTCTGGTAGCTATAACTTCAGCGAGAAGAGTATCCGAACTCCATGCTCTGTGCAGTCGTCCTCCTTACTTAGTTTTTCACAAAGACAGGGTATCCCTCCGTACTAATCCATCCTTTTTACCTAAAATTTCTTCTCAAATTAACCTAAACCAAGTTATTGATCTCCCTGTTTTTTTCCCTAACTATTCAAATAGGTCAGAACAAAAGCTGCATTTTTTGGATGTTCATCGCCAACTGAGATATTACTTAGACAGGACTAAACAATTCAGGAAATCTGATCAATTGTTTCTGTCATATGCAGAAGGTAAATTGGGCCTTCCAGTCACTAAAGTATCCCTTTCTAGATGGCTCACTTCTACAATTACCTTCATCTATGAGATCAGACATCAAAAACTACCCTCAAGACCTAGAGCTCACTCAACTAGGGCATTAGCCACATCTGTAGCCTTTCAGGACAGGTTGCCAATAGATTCAATTTGTGCAGCAGCCACCTGGGCTTCTCCTCATACATTCATTTTCACATTACAAATTGGACATGGTTTCCAGAAGCCGTGCCAATTTTGGTTCCACTGTTCTCAAGAGTCTGTTCCGATAGGCCACCCGGGATAAGGTGCTAGGGACGCGGTCCCATCCAGCAAGAATGAAGGCGAGATTGACAACTTAACATTAAGAAGTTATGTACCTACCATAACGTTCCATGTTAGTTGTCTTCTTCTCGCCTTCTTTCTTGCGTCCACCCTCCTTCCCCCAAGCCTGGACAGACCGACCAGAATTCCTTTGTGTTTTCTTCCGAAAGTTGTTACTCCCACACATTCTCCCACCTCTTCTATCTTTACTGAGGTCTGCCTTTCCTTTACGCAGATTGTTTGAGGTGGGTTTCCCTACTCCATTCTATGGAGACTAGGATTGCTTGGTATAGCTTTCAAACGAGATCTGAGTAGTTACCGCCTAGCATTGTGGGATATAGGGGAGCCTCGAGCCGGTGGAATTAGCTCTCGAGCTTTAGTATTGGCCGAGTCGGAGCCGAAGATTGGCTCCGAACCCATCCAGCAAGAAAGAAGGCGAAAAGAAGACAACTAACATGGAACGTTATGGTAGGTACATAACTTCTTATTTTCCCATTCCAACATGACAAGGTTTGCAAAAATAGGGGCACATGATGCCCCCATAGCCACACCTTTAAGTTGTCTAAACACTTCACCTTGAAAATATATATAATTATAATCAAGTACTAACCCCATCATGTCAGTAACTAAACAAATCTTATCCCAACTAAAATGGGAATATTTCCTTAAGCTGTTACTAAAGAATTCTAATCCTATTGCTTTGGGTATACACGAAAACAATTCTATAACATCAACTGTTATAAAGATAAGTTCTTTATTCCATAATTCTGGTTTAAGTTTACTCAAAAAATCCCATGAATCTTTCGTAATGTGAGAAATTTTCCCATAAACGTGTTTAGTCCATCTATCTATAGCAACACCAATATTGTACGTCTTAGATTTTGATCCTGAAATAATTGGTCTAAAGGGAGGATTGTTTATACTTTTATGTACCTTGGGAATACCTATAATATTTGCCAAGGTAGGATATTCAACTTTCATAAAAGAATAATTTTCATATGTAATTCTATTGTCTATCAAATATTCCTCCAAAGCCAAATCTATCCTTTTATACCCTATATTTATCTCATTAAGTGAGATTACTTCATAATTACCAGATTGATGTAATATGATATGTATGGCTGTATTATAATCAAATGTATTATAAACTACAATACCCCCTCCTTTATCTGGTTTCATTATACGTATATCTTTGTTGCATATAAATTGTTGCAGACATGTTCTTTCTTTAATGGTGAGGTTGTCTCTATACAAGTTTTTATACATTTGACCTTCTTTAATATTTTTGTTAAGCCAATAAATTTCCTTACAAACCAACTTTTCATAATTGTCTATCTGTGCATTCATCTTAGGAATATAAGTACTTTTCTTAGTGAACTCTTTTTGTCTTACTAACATGTTACTTTCATCTTGTGATTCAAATTGTATAGATAAATTCAATCTTCTACAATATAATTTGAATTCCTTAATGCAGTCAAATAAATTGAATCTAGTGATTGGGATGTATTTCATTCCTTTACTAAATAATGTAAAAAATTCATATGAAATATCCATATCAGTATAATTGAATACATTGAATCCATTAAATGTAGATACAATTTTATCACCAGATGATGCTGTCTCTTTCTCATTACCATTCTCAAAGTCAGGATCTATATGTGTGGAAAAAGTTTCTTCCTCTATCAGCTTGTTTATTGAAAGTATTTTCTTCATATACTTCTTCCTAGAAACTTCCAACTTGTGTGGATTAACCTGTGGCATATCTGGTTTTAATTGTACTTCCTGTTCCACCAAGTATTCTGTTTAATTGTACTTCCTGTTCCACCAAGTATTCTATCACCAAGTTCGTTTTGTATAATTTCAGCATTGTACCAGTATTTGTGATATTCTGTTGGTTTATATGTGGTTATATCCTGCATAGGATGTAACAGCCATTCAGATTCCAAAGCTTTAGGGCATTTTCCACATGCCCAAACTGTCAAGCAGCTCAGGCTGAGCTGACTAAAAAAACGAGTCTGGGTGCAAAGCCCTTCAGGGCTTCCCTGCCATCAAAGAGTATACTCAATGAGGCTTTCAAGGATCAACAGTTGACTTATGCTGTTCCTTTGCCGTGCAGATAAGTTCCCCCCTTTTTTTAATGTTTATTTAGTAACACTTTTCTTTTCAGGAGAGTTATTTTAAAGCTAGGAGTTTGTGTTTTAATGGACTCTCGAGACTGTAGTGTACTTTTAAATGAGTGTGGTGTTTTTTTTCCTGTCAGTTTAAAAGTTGTTTTAAGTAATTAAAGGGTATTTTTTTTGTAGAGAAATTGTTTACTTTTGATGGTGGCAAAGTGTTTTAAAGTACTTTTTACTACTGTTAAAGTGACTTTTAAAGAACTTGATGTTTTACTGGCTTTTGATACTTGTCTTCAGGAAAGAGGCACTATTTTCATCCTAACTATGGAATAAATTGCTGGTCCAACAGTTAGTCTTCCTCCTAGCCATGAAAAGAAAAAAAATAAGCAAACAGCCTTTGCCAACACAGCAGGCTAGCAATTTGCCTCAGCTGCACGTGGGTGAGTCTACTGTGGCTGTCAGTTGTACCTCTGACCACTCATATTTTACCTTGGATCCCTCTAGTGGAACACCTACAGCCAGAATGAACCAGGGTTAACCACATCCTCTGTGACTGTTGGGGTCTCCTCAGTGGGCAAGGGAGAGCTACTCTTCTCGGTCCTCGGAGAGGGACTAGAGAAGGCTTTCCTGTTTTGTCAGAATGTTGTGCCCATCCCTGGAGAAGCTACTACTGCCATTAATAACAGTGCTGATCCCATATATATATATATATATATATATATATATATTTTTTTTTTTTTTTTTCATCAAAAAGAATCTGAAAACTAAACTTTTCTACTCCTCAAATTTCCTTAGACAGGAGTAGTTTATTGGGTTTTGCTCAGGGTTTAATTTAGACTATTGAACTTTCTTATAATTAGTTTCTCATAAAAGAATCCGCGGTTGTGGTGCTGCGGTAGGGTTGTCGCCTCACAGTAAGACGCTGTCCGGTTTGATTCTTAGCTAGAGCGTCTTCTGCGTGCAGACATGCGTGAATGGCGTACCTTCGTTGAAGGTTGTGTGTCAGGGCTGGTAACTCGGCACGTAAAAGTAAACTACCAATCATTAGCGGACTGGAGTTCCGCTGTGGCGACCCCTAATTGGGAAAAGCAGAAAGACACAACAAGTTTCTCATAAAAGAAAGAAAGAGACTCTTCTGAAGAGATTCAAGATTCTGAATCTGGACAGGAAGATGAAGGGACAGAGGCAAGGTTTTCTCCTCAGATTTCTGATTCAGCCTTAGAGGAGAGCTCAGTTTCTGAATCTACATGTGGGGATTTCTTTTCTGTTAGACTATTTCCAGAAACTGCCAGTGTTTTCAGTGGGAGAACACTGAGATTTCTCAAGTCCTCAGAAAATACTGTGAGATGTTCCAGAAGGAATTTCCAGAAACTTCACCCATTCCCCCAGTTCTGTCAGCTTTAGAGAATGTTTGTGTTACTGCCTGCAATATAGTCAGCTGCCCCTAAAAAGGCAGATAGGATGTATAAAATTTCTCAGTCTTTTAAGATTTTTATACACTCTTCCCAAACATGACCCAGCAACTATAGCTTTATAGGTTCATAGGTCACTACCTATGAACCTATAAAGCTATAGTTTCTGAGTCATGTTTGGGAAGAGTGTATAAAATCGTAAAAGACTGAGAATACATCCTATCTGCCTTTTTAGGGGTAGCTTACTATAAGGAAAATTGCAGGCAGCCCTGAATTATTTAGATGTGATGATGTCAGTTTAATTTGTCCTCAAAAAATGAGTTTTGATCCAGTCCTCTTATCCTGCTTGGTCACTTTCTAAAGACTCTAGGATCCAACAATCAAGCTCCTCCCTTACCCATAATGCCCTTGACTACTAAAATTCCTCAAATCTCATTTGCTGCTTTTCAAGATGGTTGGGATTGTGATTGCTCGAGCTCTTCTTGGGTTTTGTGACTGAACAGTTTGGTATTTTTGTTAACTTTTACAGCCTTTTCTTCTCTCTCTTAGTTAACTAAACCCCCTTACCCTCAGTAACCTTCTCTACTGAGTTTTCTGTATTTTTCTACTACCATTGTTGGTAGTCCATTCTTCTCCTTCTTTACTCTTAGGTAATTTCCTTGTAATGCCATCATTAGTAGTTATTACTTTTCTTCCTTCCTGTTTCCTTTAAAAAAAAAAAAAAAACCTGTGTTTACCAGTATGGCTGATAAGCCAACTGGATTTAAAAAATGCACTGTCTGTGGGTATGAGATCCCCAATTCTGATGCCCGCAGGGAGTGCATTTACTGTTCGGGCCCAGCACATCTGGACACTTCTTGTTCCATCCGTGCAGCCCTTAATGCGAGAGCAATAAGCGGCCAGTGGAATAAGCTTATTTTGAAAGACCTCCTTCCTGCTTCAGCTCCATCTTCAGGTGCTCAAACCCCCTCTCAGAAATTGAAGGAGCCATAGGAGCACTATAAATGCTCACCTGCCTGGTCGTCTCAGTCTACATCTGCTTTACAACTACCAAAGAAGCTTTCAGATCTGACACCACCTACTGTTTCATCTCCTCGGCCCCATGCTCCCAGGTTTTCTCCCCGAGATTAAGTTCTTCCTTTTTCACAACAGACTCCCAAGAAGTCATCAAGGCCACCTTCCACATCCTCTTCTGCTAGGTCTTCCTGT
The DNA here is from genome assembly GCF_019279795.1 of Protopterus annectens. NCBI lineage: Eukaryota > Metazoa > Chordata > Ceratodontiformes > Protopteridae > Protopterus > Protopterus annectens. The sequence continues at coordinate 693,163,493 of NC_056732.1, read as the reverse complement.
AGTCTGTCTGAGTTAGAGAAGGATAGGACGATAAGGAAATTCCTCAGAACACATATCCGGATGGGAGTTTTGCCAGAACCGTCTCCCATCAAATCCGCGTGCCGCCAACCTTCTTTCCAACCTGTAATTGCTGCTTCTCTGAGCCAACCAGCCATTTCAGAGTCCTTGGCTCCAAGAGTCGAACCGTCATATCCGAAGGTTATTTCATCTTCAACTCCAGCTACTTCCCTGACCTGATTGGCTATGACAGTGTTGGAGCACGATGGCTCTCAGAGCTGAAGCATCAGCACTGGATCCAAGGGATTGACTTTTTCTCCAAAGTTTTTGGAGCCTTCGCTTCCTTTCAGAGCTTCAGTATTGGATAGCTTGGCTCTGACTCCTCCCTCAGAGTGGAGGGTTATCTGCTGCAGGAGGCTCAGCTCAGGTGGGATTGTCCTCGGCTTCACCATATCTCTCTGTTTTTCAGGTGGCAGAAAGGGCATTCTCTAAAAAGAGTAGTTTTGACTCTCCCTTCTTCAGATCAATGCCCTATTCCCTCTTTGGATACTGTGTATGAGTCCTCACATCCTACACCTCAGGAACAGCTAGCCCTGCTGAGATTTCAAGCAGTTCCCACCAGGGAGCTGCCTGTTTGTTCCAATAACCTCCCCAGAACATCCCACTGAGGAGGTCCCTTGTATGAGGCCATGCAAGAAAAGGCAGTTGAAGAGGAAGGGTCCCCTAGATCTCCACCTGAAGATGTTTCATTTGGAGACATTAAGATCCTTTACCAGAATGATAGTTGATCTTCCCAAACCCCTTCCAAGAGGAAATAGTATTCTTGGAAGCCTTTGGGTTTGGCCCATCTACATCTTGGGTCCCCCCTTCCACAGATGAGCTTATAGACCTCATCTCCCACAGGGCATGGAAGGAGCCAGACTCCATGGAACCTATCCCCATATGCCCTGGAAACATCTAAACCACCCGTGCTGAATGACAGTACTGGACTAAAGGGATTCCTGTAGATGCTATGGTTGTTGTGGCAGCCACCAAAAAGTAGCTTACTAAAAAAAGCTCCACTGTCCATCCCCCTAACAGGGAGTCTGGGACTTTGGACAGATTTGGGAAGTAAGTGTATGCATCAGTGACTTTTGCCCTGCGATCGCTAAACTACCAGACACATTTCACCAGATTATAGAGGGACTTGGTAAAGGAACTTTCTAATTCTGCCCCGGGGTCCATGTCCACAGAGGAACAGAAGTCTTTTTCCTTGTGAGTCACCACCCCACAGTTGATTTCAAATGTGTCCATGAGGTTAATCTTGTATGCCACAGAAGGTATCTCAAGGGCAGCTGGTTCAGGGATAGAAATAAAGAGACATGCCTAGATGCAATTGTGTGATTTTTGGGGAACCCTTCAAGGCATCATTCATCAATGGTGCCTTTGATGGATCATCCTTGTTTGACCCAACAGTGAAAGAGACACTCTTCTGCAGGGAACAGGATGGAAAGACTTTTTCTGCCATTGAAATCTGCTTTTCTACCCCACAGAGACCTTTCCCAAGGAATCAACACAAAGATAAGAAAATGTGGTTCACAAAATCTCAAGGTCCTTTCCAGGAATCACGTTGGTATTTTTCCTCTGGAGGCAGAGGGGGAAATAACTAAATTGATAGACATTGCCCACATGGTAGAAGGGGTCTGCAGAACCAAGGATCTCAAGATTCTTTCTCGGACAGATCTTTCTAGCATTCCTGAAAGGTTGCCTGACTGTCCCTTTCTGGAGGAAATAGTCAGGGAGCACTTATCCTTGCACCAAATAGACTGGACAGTCATTACAAATGACTCTTGGGTGCAAAGGATCATATTCAGAGGATATCTCATTCCCTTTTTACAAATGCCTCTAAAAACAAGGAAAACTCTCCCTGATGTTTCACTCAATCAGAGGGAGCTAGCAGCTCAAGAGATCAGAAAGTTACTAGACAAAAAGATCATCCAAGAAGGTCCCACCAGTCCAAACAGGATATGAAATGTGCTCAAGGTTCTTTAGTGCCAGAAAACACAGGGGACCTGAGACCTATCTTGTATCACAGTTATCTGAACCAGTTTGTAAATAATTCTAAATTCCGGATGGTCACAGTTCAGTCCATTCTGCCTTTCCTCCAAAAAGATGACTGAATGTACTCAATAGATCTTCAAGATGCATATTATCACATCAAAATGTGCAGGTGCTCTCGAAGGTATCTATGCTTCTGGCTTGGAGCCAGTCATTATCACTTCAGAGCCCTACCCCTTGGTCTCATAATATCCCCTAGGGTGTTCACTAAATGCATGGCAGTGGTAGCAGCTCACCTGAGACTGCTTGGATTCAGAATGTTTCACTATTTAGAAACTGACTCCTTACTGCACTGACCAGGCATCTACTAGTAAAAGCCAGGAATTATTTGCTTCAACTATCACTCTTGCTATGAATCATCAACAACATGTATAAATCTCAAATTCACCCAGTTCAAGTTGTGGATTTTATAGGGGCTTGCTTGGCCACAGTCAGTTGTCTAGCTCTTCCATTCTTACAGTGAAGACACACATCAAACAAATTCTTTATCTTCCTTCTCCCCCAGAAAAACTGGTTCTCAAATCTCTGGGGTTGATGGTGTGGACTGGTAGAGATGAGTGAAGGCTGCCAGCCTAGTCAAATAGAATTTGGTACATAATTCTGTCATTTGTAAATACTGTGAAATGTTGAACTTAAAACAATGGGGCAACATTGTTCTATGCTGTAAAGAAAGCTAAGTCAAGCATTTCTTGTTGGGCCTTTGAAATTAAAATTATTTAATTACTGCCTTTGATGTTTATAAGTCGGCTCCAGTCCAGCTAGATGAAAGCTTCCTGCCTGTTGTTTTAAGGCTAAAGTTAATGACCAGAATTTACGTGTGGAATGTTGTTTATTGCTCTAAGTGTAAAAGAATGTAAATGCAGTTTCTGTCAGCCTGGGAACACCAGGAAAGTGTGAAATGATATAATGTTTTATCAGAACTGCAGTTTCAATTTAAACAGTGAGAACCAGACATTATTAAGCATTTTTGTCTTGAACATCCAACTCAGCACTGCCTTATGCTCTCTCTATGTAATTAAGTTATTTTAGAAGTGTGTTTTCTTGTAGATGGCTATAAGCTAGAAAGTTTAGACTAAGTGTTTTTCTGTGATGTCAGAACTGTACTACTGATTCATTTTAAGTATTTCTTTGTGATCTCTGAACTCTTGACTAGCACTGACTGTGTGGTAGAAAGTATTGTCTTGTGGTTTTAATTATTTATTATTAAATATTTTAAAACATTTTAACTGTGGATGGTTTGTGTAGAGATAAGTTAAGCTCTAGAGTACATTGCATGTATATAAGGATCCTGTACCAAGTCATTCTAAAAAGCCTTGAGACTGTTTAGTCACATCTACCAATTGGATAATAATATTGCACAGTAATAATTGGGCACCCTTTTAAGGGCTTTTGAGTAGCTGATAAGTATTAGTGGGTGGTGGCAGCTGGTACTACCATATAGTCTGGGGAAAAGGGGAACAGCTGGAGAACCTGTGGCCAGCCTTCTCCAGGAGTGTCTGTGTGGTTGTATAACCTCTTATCAAAGAGTGTGTGTGTGTGTATGTGTGTGTCAGCTACTTGGGCAGGGACATGAAGCACTGGTTGGACATAGAGGGTGCTAGAGGTTTTAACTTGCCCACTAAGCTGAGATCTGGACCCTATAGCTGTGCCAGTGGGGAGTCTTATTGAGGACCTGGAGAACAAGGGAGCAACCAGCCCCAGACTGACTGTGATCTCTGTGTGCTCTTAAGGGAAATTGCACTTTACTGTGTGTATTTGTTATCCTTTCCTCATATATGAGATGTCCTCTCTGGTGTTAGTGGTGAGGATTGAGGCTCCTTGATTGCTGGGCCAGTTCATGGGCATTACATATTAATTGGTGGCAGTGGTGGGATATCCTCACATATTAATTGGTGGCCGTGGTTGGGATAAGATATCCTCAGATTTGTGTTTGGCAGTGGTGGGATATCCACATTGCATATTTAGTTGGCAAATACTAATTGGCTTGTAGTGGTGTGGGTAGAGTGAATCCTGTAGCTTGTGTACAGTGAGCTTTGAACGTGTTTTGTACTCTAAAACAGCCACGCAGTGAATATCCAGAGTTCAGATCACAATTGTTTTATTTTTTTTGTTCGCTTAGTTACTCAGGGTGAGCAGGCAGCATGTCAGCAGTGGAGTATGGAAAGATGACAAGGAGTCAGCTGGAGGAGATGTGCCAGGCTAGGGGACTGGTACATGGAAACCTGACTAAGACAGACCTGATTGCAGCCTTGGTTACAGCTGGATCAGAAAACAACAACCAGGAGGACAATCAGACTGGCAGTGGAGATATAATTCCCTCAGAGAATGGACAGCTCAACCTTTCTGCAGTGGACTTAAAATCCAGCCGAAGCAAAAGAGACTTGAGTTGGAGGCCAGGCATGTGGAATAAGAAGCAAATGAGAGACTGTGACATTTGCAGGCTGAGGAGAATGAGAAACTGTTACGTCTGCAAGCTGAGGAACAAGAGAGGCAGAGGCAGCATAAGAAGGAGATGCTGACTCTTTGAAGAGTCATGATGGTAATGGGGAAGGGAGTAACTGGACCCCAGAAGCACAAAAGGTCAGTAAATTTCTTCCACAGTTTAAAGAAGGGGATCATTTTGATAGTTTAATTCATATGTTTGAGAGGGTATCTAAACAGTATGAAGCTGACCAAGGGCTCTGGGTACGGTTCCTGACCCCCTTACTCCATGGTAAAGCTGTAACTGTTCTGTCCAAAATGTTGCATGTTTTGATTATACTGCTGTAAAAATAGTCTTTTAGAACTGTTTAAGCTAACACCTGAAACATATAGGAAAAAGTTTTGTGAGCATAGATGCAAGGCAGATGAAATGTGTGTGAATATATTGCAGAATTGACCACTTATTTTCGTTGGTGGGTGAGTGGATATCAGGTCACCACTTCTGAAGGGCTACCTTTTGGTGAGGGAACAAGCCCTTAGCACTTTGCCTGAGGACATGAGGATCTGGTTAGCTGTTAGACAATGTGCTACTTCAGATGAGTTGGGGAAGAAGGGAGACCTATGCCTGGCAAGCAGGGCAGCCCTGCACAGGATCAGGACCCCCAGTACTGCTCATGGGTCTAAAGGAACCCATGGTGGGTAGCACAGACTGCCCCAACAGAAGCTGCCAGTAGCAGGGGAAGCCACTAGTCCAGGTACACGTTCAGGAGCTAGGGTTAAATGTTTTGAATACAACCAGTGGGGCCATGTGGCATACAGATGTCCACAGAGGCAAGGTGGGGAACCAAAGATGAGGGAGCAAGTAAGTGGGAAAGACAAAATGCCAATAGTAGGTTGTCTTGAGACAACAGGGGTACTAAACTACCATCCTGCATATGTCCTGATAGGGAAGGATTTGGATGAAGCAGTGCCATGTGCTTATGCAGTTACACACAGTCAGGCTAGGAGACAAGCATGTGGGTCTGGTAGCCTGGGGGAGACCCAAACAGACTGCATACTTGCAGCCAGGACTGGTGAGGTAGTTGCATATGGGAGGGAGCTAGTCTGTAGCAGTGAGATTGAATGTGAGCCACAGCTGCTTGTGGGTACTGATGGTCCCTTGGACAGAGTGACTGCAAAGGTAGAGGTAAGTAGTAGTACCCAGGCTGACAGTGAGGCACCACTGTCAGAGGATGCCAGATGTCCTGTGGAAGGGGAGCTGAGAAGGGTTACAAGGAGAGAGTTGAGACGGGCTCAGCTCTCAGACCCTACATTGCAAGGACTGAGGTAGCTAGGGAGGCACCTGATTTTCAAGGAAAAGGGAAATCTGTATACTGGGACAAAGGGTTACTATACAGAGAGTGAACCCCTGAGGGAGGGCTAGAAGGTGAGAGAGTACAGTAGTTGGTAGTGCCTAGAGCCTACCATCTGGCACTTCTAGCCATAGCCCATGATATTCCCTTTGCAGGTCATATGGGCATAAAACGTACAAAGAGGTGTATTATGCAGAACTTCTATTGGCCTGGAATTTCCAGAGATGTAACAGGATACTGAAGGACCTGTGAGCAGTGCCAAAAGGTAGGCAAGGCCTGAGACAAGGTGAGAGCTCCTTTGATGCCTTTGCCTGTGATTGAGGAGCCATTTCAGAGGGTAGCTATGGATATTGTGGGTCCTCTGAGTACCCCAAGTTCCACACGGAAAAAGTATATCCTAGTGGTAGTGGATTATGCTACATGATACCCTGAGGCAGTGACTTTGTCCTCCATTGAGACAGAGAAGGTGACAAATGCTTTGTTAGAGATTTTCAGCAGGGTAGGTTTCCCAAAATAAATACTAACTGACAGAGGTGCCAATTTCATGTCAGACCTGCTGCTTGTCTGTGGCAGGTCTGTGGGGTGAAGCACATGAAGACCACCCCCTATCATCCCCAGACTAATGGTCTTGTTGAGAGGTTAAACTCTACAATCAAGCCCATGCTACGGGCATTTGCAGATCAGTTTAAGAGGGAGTGGGACAAATATTTGCCCCATCTGTTTTTTGCTTACAGAGAGGTTCCCCAGGAATCCACAGGTTTTTCACCCTTTGAGTTGCTGTATGGGCATAGGGTGAGGGGACCTCTAGATTTAATTTGAGATGAGTGGGAAGGTGAGGGTGAGTCTCACAAGGAGTCTGTTTTGGCATACATCCTAAACCTCAGGACAAGGCTCAGGGAACTCATGGACTTGGCCCAGGAGAACCTGGCAGAAGCCCAACAACAGAAAAAGGTGTGGTATGACAGGAATGCTTGAGCTAGAGAGTATGCTGTGGAGCAGCAGGTAATGGTTCTCATTCCTGTCAGACAACAAGCTGCAAGCAGCTTGGGAGGGACCCTACAAGGTGGTAAGAAAGGTAAGTGATGTTAATTACATGGTGGAACTGCTAGGCAGAAGGCAGGGGCACAAATTGTACCATGTTAACATGATGAAACCTTACCATGATAGGGAGGCCGTTGTGCTGAGCATTTGCAGTGGATTGCAGGAGGAGTTTGAGGGAGATTTGGGGACTGATCTCAGTGAGGCTCAGGCTGACACCTCAGTGGAAGGGGTAGCAATGTTCCAGCAGCTATCTCCTACCCAGGTTTGAGAAATCCGAGCAGTGTTGCAGGAAATTGGGGACATGTTCACTGGGAAACCAGGGTGTACCCACCTGGGGCAGCACCAGGTGGATACAGGACCTCAAAGACCTATTATGCAGGCCCCTTATAGGGTGCCTGAGAGAGTCAAACAGACCCTGAGGGAGGAGGTACAGGAGATGTTGGAACTAGGGGTGATTCAAGAGTCCAACGGTCCCAGGGCCGCCCCAGTGGTGCTGGTGTCAAAGAAGGATGGCAGCACCAGGGTCTATGTGGACTACAGGAAATAGTCACACAGGGTCGGATGCTTACCCCATGCCTAGGAAAGATGAGGCCCTAGAGCAGCTGGGTGGGGCTTAGTATCTTACAACCATTGATCTTACCAAGGGTTACTGGCAGATGCCCTTGACTCCCAGTGCTAAAGAGAAATCAGCCTTTGTGACTCCTTTTGGCTTATATGAGTTCACAAAGATACCCTTTGGGATGAAGAATGCCCCAGAGACTTTCCAGAGGCTGGTAGATCGTATCCTAGCAGGAGCAGGAGGGTTTGCCATTGCTTACCTAGATATTGCCATCTACAGCCATTCCTGGCCAGAGCACCTTCAGCATGTCAGGAAGGTGCTGGGCAGACTACAGAGGGCAGGATTGATCATTAAGCCGAGCAAATGTCAGGTGAGTATGGCAGAGGTCTCCTACCTAGGACATAGAGTGGGGAGTGGTAAGATAAGGCCAGAAACTGCCAAAGTGGAAGCCATTCAGGCATGGCCTGCACCTGTTACTAAAAAGCAGGTGAGCGCATTTTTAGGGACAGCAGGGTACTACAGAAAGTTCACCCCCAGTTATAGTACCATAGCTGTTCCCTTCACAGACCTGACGAGGACGAACAGGCCAGATAAGGTAGTGTGGACCCCAGCATGTGAGCAGGCATTCCAGAAGCTTAAAGAAGCTTTGGGAGGGCCTCCTGTGTTAGCCAGTCCAGATTACAGCAAAGAATTTGTTGTACAGGTGGATGCTTTGAACCATGGGGTAGAGGTTGTACTTAGCCAGATTTCTTCAGAGGGGGAAGAGAACCCAGTGGTTTATCTAAGTCTTAGGCTCCAACCCAGGGAGGAATGCTATGCAGCTGTAGAAAAGGAATGTCTAGCCATGGTGTGGGCACTGCAGAAACTTCAGCCTTATCTGTATGGAAGGAAATTCACTGTTATGACCGATCACAACCCCCAACATGGTTAAACAGAGCCAGCCAGCAAAATGCCAAGTTGCTAAGATGGAGCCTAGGGTTGCAAGCATATGCTATGTCAGTGCAGCACCGCAGTGGGAGTAGTAATGCCAATACAGATGAGCTCTCAAGGCAGGGAATGGGGTGAGGTACACCCAGATAGATCTAACCCTCTCAAGCGGCTTTTTTCAAACTAGCTTGAATTCTCCGGGGGGGGGGGGTGAAGACTGGTAGAGATGGGTGAAGGCTGCCAGCCTAGTCAAATAGAATTTGGTACATAACAATGGGGCAACATTGCCCTCTGCTGTAAAGAAAGCTAAGTCAAGCATTTCTTGTTGGTCCTTTGAAATTAAAATTATTTCATCACTGCCTTTGATGTTTACAAGTCAGCTCCAGTCCGGCTAGATGAAGTCTTTCTGCCTATTGTTTTAAGTTCAACATTTCACAGTATTTACAAATGATAGGATTATGTACCAAATTCTGTTTGACTAGGCTGGCAGCCTTCACCCATCTCTACCAGTCTTCACAAATGGTTGCAGCAATAACTTTAATTCCCACTGCTTGTTTCCACATGAGAATTCTTCATTGGACTCTAGCAGTGAAATAGTCTTTTCAACATCATCCCTTAAAACATCCTATAAAATTGTCTCAGGTTTGCAGAAAGTCTCTTCTTTGGTGGATTTACTCTGAGGAGATCAATCAAGGTTATCCATTTATCTTCCCCCCACCCTCCCAGTGCCACATTGACTATGGACGCCTTCCAGTTGGGGCATATTACTTGGGATGGGCTGTTCAAGGCATGTGGTCCCCACAAGAGAGCAATTTGCATATCAATGTCTTAGAGATGTGGTCAGTGCTTCTAGCATTGTAGGCCTTTTAGAGCTTTCTCCCTGTAGGGGCTATTGCAATACAAACAGACAACATATCAGTAGTCTGGTACATCAACAAACAGAGGGGAATGAGATCCTACCTCCTTTGTTGAGAAGCAATGAGCGTATGGCAATGGGCGATCTCATCCAACCACTTTCTTGTGACAATGCACATTCCTGGGAAATCCAGAATTATAGTGGACAAACTCAGCAGGACCATGCTCATGCCTCACAAATGGTCTCTCAGCCAATTAATGGTGAACAAGATCTTCCTCAAACAGGGTCAACCTTGCTGCGACCTATTTGCATCTTCCCAAAACAACAAATGCAGCATGTTTTTTGCCCTTATCACACCTCCGGAGCAGTCACCGAAAGATCCTGTAGTCCATGTTTGGCCCTCCAGTCTCCTTGATGCTTATACTCCCCTGCCTCCCATCCCCAAGTTTCTTCAGAAGCACTTTGGTTGAAGAGCACAGTAATCTTTACTGCTCTTTTCTGGCCTGAACAGGTTTGGTTCACCTTCCTTTGGTCTCACCTTGTACATCCTTCTTGGATGCTGGACTCCAATCTAAACCTCCTACATCACCCGTCAGAGCAGATTCACCCAGACATTACAGGTCTCAAGTTGACCGCATGGTTTCTCTAATTCCGATGATGGCTAGACATTCGTGGCTTTCCCTCCCAGTTTGAAATATCCTAGTCTCTGCTCATTAACCTTTGACTAGAAGAATTTACAAAAGTAAATGGAAAAGTTTTCCTTTTGGACTTATCAGAGAGAGAGAGAGAGATCCCTTTACCGCCCCACTTCCAGCTGTCCTAGATTTCCTTGCCTCAATTTTTCTAGGAGGGGCATGTTTTTCCACTATTCAACACATTGGAGATAATGCTTCCCCTTTAGCATCATCTAAGTTATATAAGGCCTTTCTTAAATGTACTTTTTTACTTAGACTGGTAAAATGGACCACAATATTTGATATTTTACAAAGACAGGGTTACTTTACACACAAACCCTTCTTTAATATTAGTCAAGTCATTAATTTGCCAGTTTTCTTCCCAAATTTTGAAAACAAAGGAGACTACACTCTTCATCTCCTTGATGTACACAGGCACCTTCATTTTTATCTGCACAGGACCAAGGAATTTAGAAAAAATTATCAATTATTTGTTTCCTGTACTAGTAAAAAAAATGGTAATATCAGTTTCAAAAAGTACACTGGCTAAATTGATAACAAATTGTATCTCTTATGTTTATTCTTTGAGAGGCATAACCTTTGCAAGACAACCAAAAGCACATTCAACCAGGTCAATGTCTACATTGGCTGCTTTCTGGACTAGAGCGTCTATTGATGAAATTTGTTCAGTTGCCACTTGGTCTAATACTCGTACATTAATTGCACATTACAAATTGGACATCATTTCCTGAAATAGAGTTGCCTTTGTTTCTGCTGCTCTCCAGAACATCCTTCCGTGAGAGCCACCCAAGGTTACTGTAGCTGACTTTGTCCCATTTGTTGAGGAATGAATGAAAATGACATCAGATAAAGAAGTTATGTACTCACCATAACATTCCATCTGTGTTTTTTTTTTTAAACAGCATTATTGAATTATCAGTTGTGACACAGGCAAATTTATATAAAAGTAATCAAACTGTATTAACAAGTTCACATTTACATACATTATACTATACATATATGGCTATATATCATATAATCTAAGAGCATTCATAAATTATTCAATTCTTGCCCTTTTTTAAACAAGAAACATCTTTAGTAAAACATCACTTTTGACCTAGGCAATCATACATAAATGAAAATAAATCATACTGACACAATCCTAGTTGCAAGCATTTTACATCAAAAACCACACTGACACACTTCCAGTTCCAAACATTATACATCATTTATAATCTACCCAATCATTTTCAGTCAAACATTACATAGCTCATTTAAGTCCTGCCTTCTTTTAAACCTCATTCCTTCCCTGTATGTATATGTCCCACAATCCCCATTTTCCTATGTAGTTTGCTCTTACCCTTTTATAAAGATCTCAGTTCCATTTGTTTTATCTCTGTTACTATATTGACTACTTCTAGTATAGTTGGTTTAGATTTTGGTTTTGATTTTCTAGTATTTGCTTTTTTTTGCAGCCACCATAATTAAATACAGCAAGGCCTTACCATGTCTAGGCAATTCTGATTCTATATCGTAACTCAGAAAAATCATCTCCCTTGTCACACTAGTCTGCCCACCCAGCATCTCTGACGGTGCATCCTGCAGAGAATCTTTAAAGTCTGCCAACTCACCGCACTCCCAGAAAACATGCTCCCAGTTACCTTTCTCCCTGTCACACCTCCAACGTTTGCTGTCTACCTGAGGGAAAATTCAATATTCCATCTGTGTTGTCTATTTTCATTCTTCCTCAAACCCTCCCCCCTTCCTGCTGTCCATTATTGTGAGAGAGACCTAACGGAATTGTTCTTGGAAACCATAGATGTAATGTGGTCCTATCTCGCTTACATTCATTACTGATGGGCTCGGAGCTGAGAATCAGCTCCAACTCGGCCGCTATAACTAGCATGAAGTCTCTAATTGGCTGGGCTAAGCCTATATCCCAAGATGCACCACTCCCAAACCCCCAGATCTCGTTTGCCGCTCGTTGAGTGAAAACATTGTCTTGAGCTTGGCTGTGGCTAAGTACCTTATTTAAACTATTTACTTAGTTTTCAGAAAAGTCTTTCCAACCAAAAGCTATTTTAATAGCTACATTCTCTATAGTTGGTGTTTTTTTTTTGTGATCTCCGTCGTTGTTTAAGTTATAGTTGGCATACTTGTGTTGGCAGGCTAGGCCCATTTAAGTTAGAGGGCCTTAGCCCTGTTTGGTGTGTTTTCTTGTTGTTCGGGGGCATTTAAGTTAGAGTCCCTTCTCTTCCTTGTTGTGTCTCTTTCCTGTGGTGTCTTTTTGTGTGAAGCTTTAAAATGTCAGGCAAAGATCAGAAGGAGCATAGGCCTTCTGGGTTTAAAAAGTGCGCCAAACGTTCTTATAAGATGTCTTTGACTGATGGCCACGCCATCTGTGTGTACTGTTTGGGCGCTATACACTTGCAAGAGTCCTGCAGTGTGTGTCATTCATTTAGTTCCAAGGTCTTGCAAGAGAGAAAAAATAAGCTGATTCTTAAAGGCCTTGTAAAACCTGCCTTTGAAGAAGCTTTAGCCTCTTCTCCCCCTAGCGGGAAATCTAAAACTAAAAAGAGATCTCTGGCTCCGTCCAGTTCATTGGAGCCATCGGAGAAAAGATCAAAGACGGTTTCACCTTCTTCGGCTCCATTGGTCTCAGAGCCACAGGAGATGTTGTCGGTACCGGAGACGGCTTCCTCGGTTCCGCTGACTTCGGAGCCGAAGGAGGTTTCTGTTGTGTTGGAGCTGACTTCGGCTCCAATTGTCTTGGAACCGATTCGGAGCCATTCTCCTAGCTTTGCATTGAATCCACTAGAGAAGACTTCTCGACCCCCTTCTGTGTCCTCCAAGTCCTCCAGGTTGTTGGATTCAGATTTGGATAGGGTGGTGCAGAGGCTCCTACAGTCACCAGTGTTAATGAAATTATTCTCAGCTCCAGCCCAGTCGGCTCCAGAGCCTGTCCTTGTGTCGGTTCCAATTATTCCTCCACCGACCACCTCTGTGTCGTCGGAGCCGGAGTGTTCTGAGTCAAGTGAGGTCCTTGGTTTGGCTCCGAAACCCCGTTTGAGGTTTTCGGCTCCGACCTCGGCTCCAACCCTTTTGGTTCCATCTGATGGTTTCGGCACTCGGGTTTCGTCGGTCGGACCCGAGGGGGATACATTGGGGCTCTGGACTTCGGCTCCGAGTCTCCCTCTCTGTGCTTCAGCTGGGGGAACCCCTGTTCCGATTGTGGTCTCGGAGAACGGTCACTCCTCGGATTCAGGTGGACCCGCCTTCGAGGCCTTGAGGAGCGCACTGGCCAGGTCTTCGGTGACATCACTCGAGTCAAACACTCCTTTCCCGGACACTGCGACTAGAGCCTCTGAGGCCCTCCTATCAGCAGGCAGTGGGGCTCGAAGGCCTGAGGATACCCCCATGAGTGGTCCCCTGCTTTCTGAGGGCCCTTCAGAGTCCTTGCCTGAAGAGCCTCCCAGAAAGAAGCTGTGTAAGAGGAAGCACATAGACTCCCCAGATGAGTCTGTCACCTCAGACACCGACCTCGATGATGCAGAGGGGTCCCCAAAGTCATCTGACGATGTCTCATTCTCCGACATCCTGGAGATTTTGAGACAGAGAGGTGACTGGCCCTCCAAAACCCCCTCTGAGGAGGAGTCGGTCTTCCTCAAGGCCTTCAGAGCCTGACCTTCCACCTCCTGGGTGTCTTCCCCCCTTCGATGAATTGTTGGACCTTATTTGTCGAAGGGTGTGGGGACACCCTGACTCCGTGGAACCAGTTCCCAGCCACCCCAACAAGTTTTTGTCTGCACCTCCTGGGAAAGAATTCTTGATGAAAGGAGTTCTTGTAGATGCCATGGTGGTGGCGTCTGCCACTCAAAAAGAAGTTGCAGAGGCTTCTGCTTCCGTTCATCCTCCTAACAAGGAGTCTAGGAGTATGGATCAGTATGGAATGCGTACCCTGTCCTCAGCGAACTTTACTTTGCAGTCGCTGAATTATTTGTGTCATTTTATGAGGCTCCAAAGAGATCTCCTCAAGGAGTTGGGAGATACTCTGTCGGGTAACTTGCCTGAGGCGGTGAACCAAACTGTCCATGCCCAGCTGTCTACCCAGTCTTCTGTTGTTAACTCGTCCATGAGGCTCATATCCCCTATGCAGCCGAGGGGGCGGGTAGGGCAGCTAGCTCAGGCGTAGCCCTTAGGAGGCAAGCCTGGATGCGCCTGTGTCACTTCACGGAGGCCTTCAAGTCTTCCTTCACAGATGCTCCCTTTGACGGGTCCTCCCTTTTTGGATCCAAAGTGAAAGACACTCTCACCAGATGTGAGCAGGAGGGTAAGACTTTGTCTGCTGTTGGGGCCCGTTTTTTGCTTCCCTCTAGACCTTATCCCAAGGTGCAGGGGGGAGGAAAGATGTGGTTCAGGAAGTCTCAGAAGTCTTATCCTGACCATCATGGTGAACCCCCCTCCAGAGGCAGAGGAGGGGGGAATTACTCTGGAAGACGTCGCCCTAGGGGTGGGGAAGGCACCCGCAACTCAGGAGACCGCGAGTCCTTTTGTGGTTCCTCCTACCAACGTCTCTGAGGGACTGCCCAACTGTGCCTCTCTGGAGCCAGTCAGGGGCCGTTTCTCGAAGCATCTTCAAGCCTGGGAAAACATCACTCAAGATCATTGGGTGCTTCAAATTATTGCCGGAGGTTACACCATTCCCTTTATCTCACCCCCTCTGCCAACCAAGAGAGTCCTAGACATTCCACCCAGTCAAAGGGACCAAGCAGCGTTAGAAGTCTCAAAGCTGCTGGAAAAAGGAGTCATCCAACCAGTCCCCTCAGACCAGATCAGATCAGGAACTTACTCAAGGTTATTTTTGGTGCCCAAAAGAACAGGGGACTTGAGACCCATCCTGGATCTCAGCCGTTTAAACCGCTTCGTCAGGCAGTCCAAGTTCCGAATGGTCACTCTTCAAACCATTTTCCCATTGTTGGGAAAAGGAGTATGGATGTGCTCCATCGATCTCAAGGACGCCTATTATCACATCAAGATAAACAAGGCCTCCAGGAATCACTTAAGCTTCCGGCTGGGAGCCAGTCATTTCCAATTCCGAGCCCTGCCCTTTGGTCTCACCACAGCCCCCAGGGTGTTTACCAAATGTCTGGCAGTGGTGACTGCTCAGCTGAGATGTCTAGGATTCCAGGTGTTTCCTTACCTAGATGACTGGCTTCTCACCGCCCCCACCAGGCATCTACTTATTCGAGCCACGGAGGCCACCATCAACTTGGGTCAACTCCTAGGGATTACTTTCAACTGGCAAAAATCTGTCTTGCTGCCATCACAACGTGTTGCATTTATCGGCGCAGAGCTAGATTCTGTAGAAATGAGGGCTTTCCTTCCTACAGAAAGAATAAAAGTGCTACAGGCTCAGGTTTCGGCCTTATTACCTCTGAAAAAGGTACAAGCCAGACTTGTTCTTCAGTTACTAGGTTCCATGGCGGCCACCATCCTACTAGTACTCCTGGCCAGGCTACATATGCAGACACTCCAGTGGCTTCTTTCGGTCCAGTGGTCCTTTCAAGAGCTCCCTCTGTCTCACCCGATTCTTATAACGGAGCGATTCTGACGGGACCTGCGTTGGTGGCTTCATTCACCCAATCTGAACAAAGGGAGATCCCTGAACCCCCCACCCCCTACTGCCACAGTGACCACGGACGCCTCCCAGACAGGGTGGGGGGGCATTATCTGGGCAGAATGGTCCAAGGCACTTGGCAGGAACACGAGGTACACTTGCATATAAATGTTCTGGAGATGAGAGCGGTGCTACTAGCGTTGCAGGCACTTCACAGCTCTCTTCCCAAGGGGACTATCTCAATTCTTTCTGACAACATGTCAGTCGTGTGGTACCTGAACAAACAGTGGGAACCCAAGTCCTATCCCCTTTGCAGAGAGGCCATGAGAGTGTGGAATTGGGCGGTGTCTTCCCAATGTTTTATAGTGGCAATGTACATTCCGGGGAAGTCCAATGTGATAGCAGACAGGCTAAGCAGAGCTATTCTGATGCCTCACGAGTGGTCTCTGAACGATCCAGTTGCTGCTCAGATCTTCTCCAGGTGGGGTCTACCTTGCTGCGATCTATTTGCCAGTCCTCTAAATGCCAAGTCCAGCAATTACTTCACTCTGATCCCCCCTCAGGGGGAGTCACCCAGGGATGCTCTAGTTCACCCAGGGACGCTCTAGTCCACGATTGGCCCCCCAGTCTGCTCTATGCCTTCCCTCCGTTTCCTCTGCTGCCAAGAGTGATTCAGAAGGCAACTTCCTTGGGAAGCAAAATGATCTTGATCGCACCACACTGGCCCCGTCAAGTTTGGTTCCCCTTTCTCCGGAGATGTACTATGGATGATCCTTGGATTCTGGACCCAGTTCCAGACCTATTGACTCATCTGTCAGGGCAGTTTCACCCATCCCTGAGAACCCTCAAGCTCACTGCCTGGCTTCTCCACTTCCGTCCTTAGTCAGACAGTGTCCTATCTTCTTCCCACAAGCCATCCACTAAGATGATGTATTCCAATAAATGGAAAAGATTTGCTATCTGGGCCCAGTCACATAACCTAGATCCCTTCACAGCCCCTGTGATGGCAGTTTTGGATTTTTCAGCTATTCTTTTCAGACAAGGTTCCACTGCCTCCACTATTAAGGTTCAGCTTGCGGCTATTTCTAATTTTCACGTTTCATGTGAGCCTTCCCTCATGGCCCATAAACTGTGTAAAGCCTTCCTAAAAGGAGCCTGGTTACTTCGCCTCCCAGTTTCTCAGCTAGTCTTGCCATGGGATTTAAACTTGGTGATTAGAGTCATAACTTCTTCTCCCTTTGAGCCTGCAGCCACTTGTGAATTAAAATATTTGTCTTGGAAGACAGCCTTTCTGGTGGCCATTACTTCAGCCAAAAGAGTATCAGAGCTTCAAGTCCTTTCTGTCAAACCTCCTTATTTGATTTTTCATAAGGATAGAGTATCCTTGAGACTCAACCCTTCCTTTCTTCCTAAGGTTTCTTCTACCTTCTGTCTTCACCAATCCATTGAGTTACCAGTGTTTTTCCCAAGCTTTTCAAACAGGGCAGAATTCAAATTTCACCAATTGGATGTACATAGACAACTGAGGTTTTACTTGCACAGGACAAAACTAGAGAGGAAATCAGATCAGTTGTTTGTGTCCTTTTCAGACAATAAGAATGGTAGCCCTGTGACCAAAGGCACTATTGCAAGGTGGATTAAGGACTGTATCTCATTTATTTACACATTGGCAGGTAAAGATCTACCTTTCCCAGTTAAGGCGCATTCTACCAGGGCTATGGCTACCTCAGTGGCTTTTCATGCTAGGCTCTCTTTGGATGAAATCTGTGCGGCAGCCACCTGGACTTCTCCACATACCTTTATTTCTCATTATAAGTTGGACGTGGCTTCTAGAGGCCAGGCTTCCTTTGGTTCCACGGTGCTCAGGAGTGTTTTCTCATGAGCCTCCCAGGATTTAGGTGCTAGGGACACTGTCCCGTCAGTAATGAATGTAGGCGAGATAGGACCACATTACATCATTTAATTATGTACTCATCATAACGATAGATGTATGTGGTCCATCTCGCCTACATTCTTACTTACCCACCCACCTTCCCCCTTCCTGGTGGACTTGGAGGAAATTATATTCTTAGACCCTTCTGAGGATATTATTTTTTCTCTCTTCTTGCCATGTTGTTCGGTGGGGTTATGCATGTGTAATGATGTTTTTTGTGGCAAACAAGATCTGGGGGTTTGGGAGTGGTGCATCCTGGGATATAGGCTTAGCCCAGCCAATTAGAGACTTTGTGCTAGTTATAGCGGCCGAGTCGGCTCCGAGCCTGTCAGTAATGAATGTAGGCGAGATGGACCACGTACATCTATCGTTATGGTGAGTACATAACTAAATGTTCCTGTCTGAGCTCCTGATCTTTCAGCTGTCACCTGTCTGTCATAGCTTGGTTGTTGTATTTTATGATTATAATGTTTATTATAACAGCAAACTTGATCTGAAGAATTGTAGTAGTCAGGGGCATTATGGGTAAGGGAGGAGCTTGAGAGTCAGATCCTAGAGTCTTTAGAAAGTGGCTGAGTCATATCTGAGGATCGGATCTGAATCCATTTGCTGAGAAAGAATGTGAATGGGCAACACAGATTTTTATATTATGGTGCTGACATAACTTCTTTTTAATCCTACTAATGCTAAACATTTAGTTAATTCCAGTCCTACTCTTTTAGATAAGGATGGTAAGATTATTGATACGTTTGGGGGGAAAAGGTGTATTCTTCTGCATCTTTGATTTTCAGAATTTTGAATTGTAGGGCTAATGTTAAAGTTTGTTCTGACTAATTGTGTAAGTAAGAGGAATGTTTTGTCTGGAGTTTCTTCATGTGAGGAAGTATCTGCTTTAATTTATTCTGTTGTACAGGTAACTACTCATTGTTTACAGTGTGTGTGTATGATTTGGTTGATACTTCTTCCAGGGTTACGGTTGCTGATACTGTTTTGAGGAGATCTGCCTGACTTGAGTACTCGGAGCCTTCCAGTTGCTGTTAAAAATGAGATTTTAAATTCTCCTTTGGAGATCAAGTTTTTGGCCTTTCTGTGGCAGAGGTAATCAAAAAGTGTGATGAAAGGGATAAGTTGATAGAGGTAATATCTAAGATTTTGAGCCTTTCTTTTCTCAAAATTTCGAACAGATTATCTAACCCCTAATCCAGTTTTGGCAAATAAAATAAACAGTCCAACAAAATGCAGGTAAACAAACATTTAAGAAGAAATGGCAAAGGTTTCAAAAAGAATTATGGACCTTCCCAAAGCCAAGGACAGTCTAACAAGTCAGAATGACTTTTTAAGGGACCTTGTCTCCTACACCCACCATGGTAGCTGCATTTTCCTTCCAGAAAGTCTGAATCTCTACTTTTCTTTTTGGCAACAGATAATTTCACACTGAGTTCTGATGATCATTCATCAAGGTTACAGGTGACAGTGGGAAGATATTCTCACTTTTAAGGGGATAATCCATCATCCACCAGACCAGACTCTTATTTCCTTCTGTCCTTCATTACATGCTGTCCTAGGGTGGTGATCGAGCCAGTTCCCACTTTCCAGGTGGGGAAAGGTCTTTATTCAATGATGTTTTTAGTGCCAAAGAAAGAAAATGCTTGGAAACCAGTTCAGGGTCTTTCTTTCCTAAACCTGTTTTGTGATAGGGCTTAAGTTCAAAATGATGTAACTTCACAACCTGCTAACCTCTTTTTCCTCATTCAACTTTCCTGATAATACTAGATTAAAAAGATGCTTGGCATCACATCTCTAATCATCCAGATTTCGGCTATTTCTTAAGATTTTGTATGTTTGGATCACATTTTCAGTTATCTGTCTTATGCTTTGGAGTGGACTATGTACTGCATCAGTTGTGTTCACAAAGTATCGATCTACAGTTATAGCTCATTGCAGGCTACAGAGTATACACATTTTTCCATATTTAGATGATTTGCTTATCTTTGCAAAGTCTTTTTCAAGGTGTCAGGCATATCTCACTTGGGTGAGAGATCTCTTACATAAGTTGGAATTCCAAGAGAACATTCAAATTTTTTTTGACTCCTTCACAGGATTGTGATCCCTGGTTATCAGCTGGACAACTAAGTTCAAAGACCTTTTCTTATACAAGAAAAAAAAATCTAGAGGTAGATCTGTTTATAAGGCCTTCCATTCATACTTCAGTCACTGTGTGAGAATACCTCAGGATTTTGGGTCTCATGGCATTTTTGATTCTCATGATACCCCTAGCATGAGAAAGATACAGTGGTATCTAAAGTCTGTTTGTTCCCAGCACCAACATCCTTTCTCTTTTCAAACACTAGTGCTGGGGTTTGTGAAAAGTGAAATCACTTGGTGGAGATGGCAAATATCCTTAAGTCTGGATTTCCCTTCTCATTCCCTGTTCCAAAACAGTCACCACAAACACCTCATACTTTGCTTGGGGAGCAGCTTCAGGAGGGATAAAAGTGCAAGGTGTGTGGGACACCAAGGACAGACAAAAGCACATAAATATAAAGGAGATCCTTGCCCTGATTAAGGCACTCAGCTCTCTGAACATAGGTGACTCTATAGTCAGGCACACTGATGTCCCACTCACCAGACTGAACAAGGATAAAATTACAGTCAGCTGCCTGTTGGGTGCCAGGATCCACCACATAATGCATGCACTCAAGTCACTCCACAACAAGTACAAATAAGACTTTGTCATTGTCCATGTTGGAGTGAATGACTTGAGACGTACCTCCCTGGACTACATGAAAAGAGACATGGAAGAGCTCTCGGATCATGTGGCCCAGGCAGGTATGACCCTAGCCCTGAGTAGCATCCTGCCTTCACCCAGAATGATACCACAGTATAAGGCCAAAATGATTGACTTCAACAATTGGCTAAGCTTCTGGTGTCATTCAAAGGGGATCCAGTATCTGTCTGCCTGGGATGACATGATCGACAGACCACGATGCTTTGCCAGAGATGGTCTGTACCTGTCACCCCTGGGATTCAGGTTACTGGCTAAGGTTCTTGCCACACCTATAGTGCCTTTTTTATGCAAAGTTCAAAGGACAAAACCACCACAGTAACAGGTACAAGCATGCAAAATCTGAAGGTAATGTTACTCAATGCTAGAAGTCTAAACCTCAAAATGCACTCTCTCGAGGCACTCCTAAAAATGAAGAACATCGATATCTGTGCAGTAACTGAGACCTGGTTCAAGGCTCCAGTGAGCACCCTTGCAATACCAGGCTACAACTTTTACCACACTTTTCGGCCACCAAACCAGGACCGAAATACTAAAGGTGGAGGAGTGTCCATATTCACCAAGGATATTCCCAACACAATGCATCTGAAATTCTCCAGGTGCAACTAACACTAGGTAAGACTGCAATCCAAATTGTAGCTTGCTACAGATCCCCCACCATGCCCCAAGATTCTCACTGCATCTTTCTAAACATACTGTAAAATATTAAGATACAACCAAACACCCTAATACTGTGTGATTTCAACTACCCTGCCATTAAGTGGGAAAACTACTCGTATACCAACACCTTTGCCCAACGGTTCTTAGAATTCATAAATTCCAATGGCCTGAATCAACTAATCCTTAGTCCCACCAGGGGCTCCAGTATCCTAGACTTGGTCATTACCAACATGGGAAATCGATGCTCCACACCTATGGTCACCCCCTCATTGGTCAGGTCTGACTATAAGCTAATCACGCTTGACATCCACATCCCAACCCCACCCCCACCCCTCAGTAAGGAAACCTCCGTAAAAAATTTCTCCAAAGCCAAATTCATGCTACTCAAGTCAGAAGTGACAAACTTCATGACACCCATGCAAATGGAACTGAAAGTTCGACTGCTGAATCCTACACTATGAGCACATCCACTCGTGCATGAATCGTGCCATCCTCAATAAAGCCAAGACACTCTCCTCCAAAAAAAAGAAGCCAATCTGATGGTCCCTTGCCATAAACAAACTTTACAACAAAAGGAAGGAACTGTTGCAAAAAAGAGGAAAATCCTAGGATGCAAAAAACTCCCTTAGCCTCAGTAAGAAGCTGAGATCCCTCATAAAATCCTCCAAAGCTAGTTACGAAAATAAAATTGCCAAAGATTCCAAAAACAACCACAAGGCATTCTATAGCTATGTCAAGAATCTACATGGCAATGCTCAGATCTGCTCTGAGCTACAACAGAATGGCATTAAATATACTGATCACAAGGATATTGCCAATATCGTGGCAGATCGATTCAGTGCAAACTTCACCCCCCTCTCACCCCCTAAAGGACACATCTCAATACCTAAAGATTGCCAAATTCTGGTAATAACGGCCACACAGGTAAAAAACGCACTCTCCAAAGCTAAGAATACAGCATCCATGGGACCAGATGACATCCCAGGCTGTGTACTACATGAACTACAAAATTAACTGGCACCTCACCTAAGTGTCAAGTTTAATCATAGCCTCACCTCAGGCTTCGTGCCCACTGAGTGGCACACAGCTACAGTTATCCCACTGCAGAAGGGGGGATCCACCTTGGATCCCAGGAACTACCGCCCCATTAGTCTGACGAGCCTGATCTGCAAGGCCATGGAATGTATTATCATGGAACTTATAAACAAAGACATTGGCAACCTTCAAACACTGGACCCCACACAGTTTGGGTTCATGAAGGGACGATCTTGTCTCCTGAACCTGATTGACTTCTTTGAATCAGTCTCCAGAGCCGTGGACAAGGGTAAGTTGGTCCACACAGCCTATCTGGACCTCACCTAGGCCTTTGACACCATCTGCCACTCTGGAATCATAGATAAACTTACTAAGCTGGGCATTAATCCCTATGTCACTCAATGGGTTGCCAACTGGCTTACTGACAGAACCCAGACTGTAAAAGTAGCCGACTCCAAATCCACCTCCTGACAAGTGACACGTGGAGTACCTCAGGGTTCAGTCCTGGGACCGCTCTTGTTTGGCATCTACTTCTCTGAAATACAGGCCAACACTAAGGGACTCCGGCTAACAAAGTTCGCAGATGACTGCAAACTGGGAGCCATTTTTGAATCCCCAAATGATGTGAATATTCTACAAAAGGGCCTTACAGAAACATATGTTTGGTGTCAGAGCCATGGGCTCAAGCTCAATGCCAAGAAATGTATAGTTATCCCGTTTGGGAAAAAACATGTACCCAAGAATTACCACATAGGTGGCAGTACACTAAACACCGAAAGTGTGATAAGAGACTTAGGGACACAGGTGGACAGTGGTCTCGCCTTCAATAACCACATCGCCACAACAGTCAGGAAATCCTTCTGTGTGGCACACCTCATCACTAAGGGCTTTTCATCCAGAAAAAAGGAGGTCATTGTCCCACTGTACTCATCCCTCATTAGACCCATTATAGAATACAACACCCTGTTTGGTATGTACCTCTTAAGACATCTGCAACAACTGGAAAGGCCACAGAAATATCTCACTAAAAGAATCACGGGCCTAAAGCAGATGCCCTATGCTGACAGTCTAAAAAACCTCCACCTATACTCTGTTGCATATCGTCTACTCAGAGGTGATCTCTGCTTAACATACAAGGCCATGTCAAACCCAGAGCTGTTGGGCATGCTACACTTAAAGAAATCCCATTCCCTCAGAGACACATGCTCCAGAGATCTAAACCTTGTCATCACAATGAACAAAACATGCTGGAGGGGATGGGTTCCTGACCCAGGGACTCCCCAGACTCTGGAAAAGACTGCCCATACATGTCAAGCAGAGCGCCTCTTTGGCCCTCTTTAAAAGGAACCTTGATGACTGGAAGAGATAGGAAATTCACCCCGGTGATCACGTCAGTCGCCCTGCTTGACAGGGGTCCAGGGAAGTAAATACTGTGGGATGAAATTGCCAGGGAATTGTTATGGCTAGGATTGTATAGGCCCTAGGGCCGATAGCCTAGTACCAACCTATGAATCATTTTTGGTCCCTAGGACCTCTTCAAGTTGTTACAGACAATACCTCAGTCATGTGATACATCAGCAAGCAAGGAAGAATTAGGTTGTACTCCCTTTAATAGACTAGGAATGTTAGATTGGGATATAGCTTCACAGCACAATCTCACTCTACAGGCATTGTATATTTTGTCAGAACAAAGCTATGTGGCAGACAAGCTGAGCAAGACAAAGGAAGATCCTCATAAGTGGAAACTAGATTAAGGGATCTTTCCACATTTGATCCATCTGTGGGAAATGTCTCAAGCAGACCTGTTTGCCTTTTCTCTGAACAATCAGCCGGCAAGATTCTGTGTCAGGACATTATGTAAGAAGGCCAGGAAGACAGATGCCTTTTCTTTTCCATGGACAGGAAAGTTTCTGTATGCTTTTCCACCCTTTCCACTGGTATCCAGGATACTTCTGAAGATTCAGAAGAAATCCCCCAAGATCATTGTGGTGATTCACTTCTGGCCCATGCAATCTTGTAGTCTCCATTCTTTTGGAAATGGCCAGGGGCAATTTCCACAAACTTCCTCACAGACTTGGATGTGCAATCATAAAAACAGGGGTGTTTGACACACCCAACCTCAATCAACTTTGGTTGACTGCCTGAATGATATGGTCTTAATTCCCTTTAGGCACCTGTTAACTGAGGACATGCAGCAGGTACAAACTGATTCAAGAAATCCTGCTGCTATAAAATCATATATTAGTAAATGAAAACAGATTTCTAGTTGCTCCCAACAACATAACTATCACCCATGCAGGGCCAGGTGTTCTCTGGTTTTACAGTAATTGTGTGAGTTGCTATCCTATGTCCTTTCTTACTCCTCCATCAAGGTTTATTTATTGATCATGTCCACGTCTGCCCATGGATTCTCCTCTTTCAATACAGTATCATGTCAAAATGTTTTTGAAATGGGTTTTGCATAACGTATCTCCAAAATACTGGTGGCTCTTCCTTGGTATCTTAATTTTGTGTTAGAGAAGCTAACACTTGCTCCACTTGTACCATCTAAACTGGCTGATTTGAGGCTCTTAACATAAAAAAGCAGTTTTATTGATTGCCCTGACCTCTGCAAGAAGCCATTCTGATTTGCAAGGTCTTTTTTTGAGTTAACCTTATCTCATTTTCTTCAGAGACAGGGTTTCTTTTAGAGCTAATGTTTGTTTTATGCCTAAAGTGGTATCTGAGTTTACTCTAAGCCAAATTGCCCATCTCCCCATTTTTTTCCTGAACCTAAAAATAAGGGAGAAAGTATATTCCTTACCTTGGATGTCCACAGACAACTCAAGAACTGTGTTGATAGAACTAAATCTTTCAGAACTCTTGTGAAGGTAAGAAAACAGGACAACCTGTGTCAAAACAGACTATTTCCAAATGGTTGTCTAAGGCTATTACCTTTCGTTATACTAACCACAACAAAACTATTCCTGACAGGGCCTTGGCTTCATGTATGGCTTTTTGGAAAGGGCTGTTTTCTAGAAGTATTCTGGAAGCTGCAACTTAGTCCTCTGTACATACTGTTATAAAGCATTATAAGCTTGATTTCTTCTCTAGGTCCAGATCAGGTTTTGCTAGCACCATTCTCCAGGAGCTCCTGGAATCTTTTTCTTCCACCACCCTTAATGTAGTAAGCTAGGGTATTCTACTCTTATAGGTAAGGCTACTGGAGTAGTGATCGGTATGATGAACATAGTATGATTGTGTAAGTAAAATTACCATAACAGTGGATGTTTGAATAATCGCTGTTGCAGTAGTTACTCCCTTCCTCCATCCCCCTTGTTTTTTGGTGTGTTATTTATGCCAGGATGTGGACATTTATTTTTTATTGTTTGTAACATTATAGGTTCATAGGTTCATAGGTTCATACTAGGCTATCTGCCCTAGGGCATTTATAAGCCTAGCCAGAATGTGTTTGGCTTTCGCCACCCATTTTAAATTTATTTTGCTATGCCCTTTTTCGAGGTTAGTATACTGTGCCTCTATCTAACAGTGACACAGAAGTGATACCCGGGGTAAACCTACGATCTCCCATCCACTCATCAAGATTCCTCTTGAAGAGAGTCAATGAGGGACTCTGCCTAACCTGGACTGGGATTTTATTCCAGAGTGAAGGGAGCCTCTGGGTTATGAATCTGTCCCTCCAGCATGTCCTATTTATTTCAGTGCTGAGGTTCAAGTCTCTCAAGCGTAGCTCGATGGGATTTGGATTTTCTGAGGTGCAGCATGTCCATTAATTCCGGGTTGGACATGGCTTTATACGTCAGGCACAGATCTCCTCTGAACAGGCGGTATGCCACTGAGTAGAGCTGGAGTTTCTTTAACCGGGCAGCATATGGCATCTGTTTGAGCCCTTTGATCCTCTTGGTGAGGTACTTTTGGGGTCTTTCCAGTTGCTGCAGGTGTCTGGTAAGGTACATCCCAAAAGGGGCATTGTACTCAATTATGGGCCTGATGAGGGATGAGTAAAGAGGCACGATGACCTCCCTGATCTAGATGTGAATACCTTCATGATTAGGTGGGCTATATAAAATGTTTTTCTAACCACTTTGGCCACGTGGTTGTCAAATGAGAGATTGCTATCAACTTGGGTCCCCAGGTCCCTAATTACTTCTTCTGTACTTAATGGATTTCCACCTATGTGGTAATTTGTGGGCACTTTGTTTTGCCAAAGGGATGACTATACACTTTTGGCATTTAGCTTGAGGCCATGGCTCTGGCACCAGTTGTCTGTTTCTATGAGGCCCTTTTGGAGGATGCTTGTGTCAGCTGGAGAGTCGATTATGGCACCCAGTTTGCAGTCATCTGCGAACTTGGTCAGCCACAGTCCTTCCGTGTTGGCCTGTACCTCCGAGAAATATATACCGAACAAGAGAGGTCCCAGGACTGAGCCTTGTGGGACACCACTTGTAACTGGTTTGGAGTCTGACATGGCTCCAGCAATTCTAACCATGTAGGTTCTGTCCTTGAGCCAGTTTGCAATCCATCTAGTGACATAGGGGTTTATATTTAAGCTGGTGAGCTTATCTATAATGCCCGAGTGGGGTATTGTATCAAAGGCTTTTGCGAGGTCCAGGTAGGCTGTGTGGACCACCTTCCCTCGTCAATGGCCTTGGTGACTGTTTCAAAGAAATCAACCAGGTTTAAGAGGCAGGATCTGCCCTTAACAAAGCCGAACTGGGTAGGATCCAGTGTTTGTAGGTCCCCAATATCTTTATTTATGAGGTCCATGATGATCCTTTCCATAGCTTTGCAGACCAAGCTAGTCAGGCTTATGGGGCGATAGTTTCCAGGATCCGTTGAGGCACCACCTTTATGGAGAGGGACCACTGTTGCTGTACGCCACTCTTTGGGCACATATCCTGTAGTAAGGCTGAGATTGAACAGTAGTTTTATGTTTGGGTTTAGCTCTTCTTTGAGTTCATGTAGGACGCAGCCGGGACACCATCTGGTCCCATTGATGCTGTGTTTTTGCTTTGGAGAGGGCGGCTCTTACCTGAGCATCTGAGATGTCAGGGGCAGCACTCTGCTGGGATAGATATTTGCCCTTTTGGTGGGAGGGGAGAAGTTTGCGCTGAACCTGTCAGCTAGGATGTTGGCAATGTCTGTGGGTTCGGTGTATTTTTGTCATTTTGGACCAATTCTGAGCATATCTGGGAATTACCACCCAGGTTCCTAACGTAACTAAAGAAAGCCTTGTGATTATCCTTAGTGTCCTGTGCAATTTTTCTCTCGAAGCTGGCCTTAGACAATTTTATGTGTGCCCCTAGTTTTTGCTAATACTGATCAGTGATGCCTTCCCTTTTGGGATTTTGCTTTATCATTTAGTAGCTTCCTCCTTCTATTGTATAGTTTGTTTATGGCTGGGGTCCACCAGACAGGACGCCTGCCTTTGGAGGATTGGGTCTTGGTTTTATTTGGGATTGCATGATCCATGCATTCCTGAAGGTGTTCATAGAATGCGTTTATAAAGGATTCTGCGGTCTGGGCTGTATTTTCCACAGGCCGGGGCTTTGAAGGATTCCACCTCAGTTTTGAGGAGTGTAAAATTTGCTTTAGAGAAGTTTTTCACTGTGGTTTTCTGGGCAGGGGGTGGGTCGGGATGTGAATATCCAGTGAGATTAGTTTATGGTCTGATCTTACCAGTGAGGGATACACTTCTGGTCTGGAGCATAGAGTCCCCATGTTGGTGATGATCAGGTCCAGTATGTTTTCCCCTCTTGTGGGAGTGGTAACAAGTTGTTCCATAGCATTTGAGTTTATAAATTCTAGGAACCTTTGGGCTAGGGTGTTGGAGCTAGAGTAATGCTCCCAGTCTATGTTTGGGTAGTTGAAGTCACCCAATATAATGGTGTTTGGAGAGACCTTCATATTTTCCAGTGTTCTCAGGAAGGCCGAGTGGGGTTCCTGGGTTTGGGAGGGTGGTCTGTAGCAGGCTATAAACTGGAAGGCAGTTTTACCCACTGTTAGTTGCACATGGATAGTCTCTGATGCTTCGTGCTTTGCCACCAACCTGGAGGTGTGGGTATCTTTGATGAATATCGATACTCCCCTTCCTTTTGTGGTTCGGTCCAAGTTTTGGG
This sequence comes from Protopterus annectens, assembly GCF_019279795.1. NCBI lineage: Eukaryota > Metazoa > Chordata > Ceratodontiformes > Protopteridae > Protopterus > Protopterus annectens. The sequence continues at coordinate 693,135,420 of NC_056732.1, read as the reverse complement.
GCCGAAAAGCATGGTATGAGGTATAACCTGGTAGTGCTGGGGTGCTCTCGGCAGCCCTGAACCAGGTTTCTGTTACTGCACAGATATCGATGTTCTCCATGCTAAGGAGAGTTTCGAGTCGTGCATCATGAGGTTTAGACTTCTGGCGTTGAGTAGCATTACTCTTAGTTTTTATCCCTTGTGATACCTATGGAGGTGGGTTTGTCTTTTGAGCCTTGCCTAAAAGGCACTATGGGGGTAGCAAGAGCCTTTACCAATATCCGAAAGCCCAGGGTGACAGGTGCAAGCCGTCCCTAGCGAAGCATCATGGCTTGTCGAGCATATCATCCCAAGCTGACAGGCATTGGATCCCCTTTGAATGACACCAGTACTTAAGCCAATTGTTGAAATTGATCATCTTGTCTTCATATTGTGGCATCATTCTTGGTGAGGGTAAGATGCTACTCAAGGTCAGGGTCATACCGGCCTGGGCTACATGCTCAGAGAGCTCCTTTATGTCTCTTTTCATGTAGTCCAGGGAGGTACGTCTCAGGTCATTCACACCAGCATGGACAATGACTGAGTCATATTTGTACTTGCCTTGGAGTGACCTGAGTGCTTGTGTTATGTGGCGGATCCTAGCACCCGACAGGCTGCTCACCGTGACCCTCTCCTTGTTCAGCCTGGTGAGTGGGACGCCAGTGTGCCTGACGATAGAGTCACCTATTACAAGTGTATCAGGTGTGTTGTTTAGTCTTAAGGGCTGTGACTGTTTGGCACACTGGCTTTGTGAGATATGTGTTGCACGTGTTTTGTTTTGGGGTAGCGGCTGCTTGGGTGTCTGCTTTGGAGGTCTCTGCTGCTTCGCAGATCTTTATTTAGAGCCTCCGAGTATGTTTTTGTGTGATTATGTGTTTGGTTTGCTGTCGTGGTAGGTCTATGTGAGACTGGAATTGTAGTGAGTATGGTTTCCTTCTCCTCCTGACTGGTTATGCCAGTACTGAGTTGAGAGAGCTTAGCCTCCAGTTTGGCTATATGGTTGCATCTCTTACATGTGTTGGAATTTGTTGGGAGGAGGAGAGGGTTGTCTGTGTACATGAGGCAGTTGTAACATTGCCTCAAGATTCCCAGATTCACCAGCTGGACCGGAGAGGAGATTGACAACTGACCTTTGGACATGCTAGAATAATATTTGGAATTCCTTAATAATTGAAAACCAGGGCCAGTGGGGAGTGAGGGTGTAGTGCTTTTAATTTTTAGTGCTGACTTATATAATTGCTTTAGTGGCCAGGTAACTTAAGTGCAATGTGTTACAGGTAACTTAAATGCAAAAACGACAAACAGTAACTTTCTTTCAAGTGAAACAAGGAAATAAGTACAGTAAGCAATGCAGATATCACTAGTGAGCCACAGAAGCTGAGAAGCGCGTATTAGGTGGAATTAGCGTTCCAGGGAAATAACAAGCAAACAAACAACAAGCATATAAACAAAGCTATATTCAGCAGGCCTGGATCTAGTCTATGCTACAGCAAACAAGGTGTACCAATTTCAGTAAGATACAGTTCAAATATTCAGGCACTATAAACCTTCAACCAGAAATTCCCAGCTCAGAAGGGCAGAGTCCAGCCTCTTCTCCCACAAGAGTGCAGACCACAAACCTTCTTAATGTAAAATAACTGGCCTGAAGCCCAAGTGCCTAAACCAGAACTAATACACTTTAAGAATAACAGACACTGGGCTCTCAATCAGCAGTTCCCAACTTAGAAGGATGAAAGCTACCTGTCCTGCCACCACAGTGCATGCCACAAACCTTCCTAATGTAAAACAACTGGTCTGAAGCCCAAGTGCTTAATCCAAAAGACTTAGAATGACAGCTAAATTTTAATCAAGTTACTACCAAGCAGTAATAAATACAATTGAATACTTTAGAGAATGCCTGGATTAGTGCTCAAGTTACACAAACAAAGCTAGATCCAGCAGGCCCGAATCCAGTCTATGCCACAGCAAACAAGGCGCACCAACTTCAGTAAGAAGCAGTTCAGATATGCATGCACTATAAGCCTTCAATCAGAAATTCCCAGCTCAGAAGGGCAGAGTCCAGCCTCTCCTCCCACAAGAGTGCAGACCACGAACCCTCTTAATGTAAAATAACTGGCCTGAAAGCCTAAGTGCTTAAACCAGAATTAATACACTTTTAGAATAACAGACACTGAGCCCTCAATCAGCAGTTCCCAACCTAGAAGGATGTAAGCTACCTGTTCTGCCACTACAGTGCAGACCACAAACCCTCTCAGTGCAAAACAACTGGTCCGAAGCCCAAGTGTTTAAACCAGAAGGCTTAGAATGAGTTACACCAAGCAGTAATAAATACAATTGAGTACTTTTAAGATGATGCAAAAGTAAAAAAGTAGGTAGAAACACAAGTACAGTAAAAGCAGATTAATTTTTTTTTTTTTTTTTTTCTGAACAAGTGCTGAGATCAAAGAAACAGATTTGAGTGCTGAAACTAGAACACTGGCTAGTTATAGGGAAAAAAACTAAGCTAGAAGGCTTCCCTCCAACACAGAAGAGCTTGGGGGCTCAAAAGCCTACAAATAGTCTATACCACTTAACAGGAAAGGCAGGAAACAAGCTTAATTTTTTTTTTTTCTGTTTCCCAGATGCTCTCTTTGTACACAGTAGGAGTGCCTGAAATCAGAATATGATCTCACTGCACTCAGTTGAGTGAGCAAATGAGATGGGCCCAGAAGGAGTATCCAAACACAAATTTACAAGAGGGGCGGGCAGCTGCAAGTGAAAACTTCCAGTTCAGCTAAATATTCTTTCCACACAGTTAAAATCAATTTAAATACTGTATTTTTTTGAAAAAAAGCAGATAAAGGTACTTAAATTCTCTTATACGTCCAGTTGAATATAGCAAGTTGTTAGCCGGCCAAAGCTGAGGTTTTTAAGCAGAAAATATTTCACACTGTACCACTTAAATAGGCAAGGACAGGAAATCAAAGAATGTGACTACCCCCACACCTGTAATTACTAGCAAATAACAAAATTCAGCAAACACTGACTAACTACCAGTTCAGCTAATATTTCTTCCACACTGAAGAGCAGAGTGAAAACTTCCAGTTCAGCTAAATATTCTTTCCACACAGTTAAAATCAATTTAAATACTGTATTTTTTTGAAAAAAAAAAAGCAGATAAAGGTACTTAAATTCTCTTGACATTGTCTTTTAAAGAATCAGCCTGTCTCTCCCTCTCTGTCTGTTGGCATGAAAGCTCTGTCTGAAAGGCTTGGCACCCAAACCTTAATATTTAGTCAGCTCAGTTAGGTTGGCTGATGGTTCTGGTGTTTAGAAGGTACTCTGAAACTCTGGAAGCTGGTCAGCTATTATATCCTATGCAGGATATAACCCCATATAATTAAGGTTACTGTAGCAGTGATCATTTGAACATCTACTGTTATGGTAAGTTTGCTTGAACAACTCTACTTTTGTTGTGGGATCCCTTCTAGTAACCTCCGTGATGGCAACCTACCTCACTCCAGAGAAAGACTCTTCCTGCTATCAGAATTCTTAAATCTAGCTCACCAATGCAGCTACACAGCAACAGAATTCCTTAGGATGTTTGGTTACATGGCTTCATCCATCGTCTTATATTTAGTGGTTTCTCAAATCCATCTGGATCCAGTGCCTGCATCCTCTGTCCTTCACTAATCCAATCATGAAATTTATGAGGAAGGAGCTAATATGTTGTAGGACAACCAAGTCTAGTCAAGTCCAGGTCTTTCTCTTCAAATTACTACTCAGTCAGTCACAATGGACACCTTGGATTTTGCACAGCAGCAGATTCTCAAGGTATCAAAGTCTGGCATATGAGAATTTAATTTCAAGCACAAACACACAAATTCCAAAGAAATGATGGCCCAGATGAAGGCTATCAAAGCACTGAATCAACTGTGGACACCTGGACCATTGTTAATCATAGCAGACAACACCACAGTTATCTGATACATAAACAGAGTGAACAAGGTCCTACCCCTGTGCAAACTAGGCATGGTGACCTGAGAGCTGGCAACTCCATAGGTCTCCTTATAGGCAACTTGCATTCTGTCAGTGGAGAACATTGTAGCAGACTTGCTGAGCAGATCCAGGACAGACCATCATGAATGGATGTTGTACCCAGAGGTTTTCCTTTGGGGAACTCCCCAAGCAGATCTGTTTACCTCACAGTAGGCAGTTTTGACACTTTTGTGCCAGAACACCTTGCAAAAAGGCCCGGAAAACAGATGACTTTTCTCTTCCGTGGACTGGAATATTCCTTTATGCCCCCCCAGCCCACTTTCTTCAAATAACCAGAGATTTGACAAAGATAAAGGACAACTCTCCAAAGATGCTTCTGGTGATCCCCATTTGGCACATACAAGATTGATTCCTCATTCTCAGGTACCTGGCCAGGGCAGTTGTCAAAAACTTCCTTGCAATGTGGATCTACTCATACATGATAAGGCATAACTTATTCATCCTAACATTCGCAAGCCCCATTTGACTGTATGGGGGATAGTTTTTTTTTTTCCAAACATCTTTATTAAATTTACACATATGACAAAGACAATCTTACATTTTTATAAATGAAAAACATGCAAAATGATATCACTTTAGTTACAAACAGTTTACATCACAGACACCATTGAAACAACTGTAGTTGTAAACATACATCACTTATAAACCATACAATCATTGTCAGTTAAGCATCATATAGCTCATTCAAATCCTGCGTCTTAAACCTTGTTCCTGCTCTGCATATATTCTCACAATTCCCATTTTTTCCTATGTACTTTGCTCCTTCCCTTTTCTAAAGATCCCAATTCCAGTTGTTTTATCTCTGTTACTATATTCACTACTTCTAGTAAAGTTGGTCTAGACTTTGATTTCCATTTTCTAGTAATTGCTTTTTTGGCAGCCACCAGAATTAGACTCAACAAAGCTTTACTATGTTTAGGCAATTCCGATTCTGTAGCATAACTCAAAAAAAAAATCATCTCCCCCAGTCAGTCCAATCTGCTCACCCAGCATCTCCAACAGAGAGGTCTGCAGGGAATCCCAAAAGTCTGCCAGCTCATCACATTTCTAAAAAATATGTTCCTAGCTACCTCTTTCTAGCCTGTCACACCTCCAACATTTGCTATCCACCTGAGGAAAATTTCTTTGGAATCTACTTGTGGTATAAAAATATCTATGTAAACACTTACAGGCAAAGATCCTAAATTGTCTAGACTTTGTTGTATATTTGGGAGATATACATATATCCCCCATTGTCTCTTTGTGAATTGGTTATCCAGTCGCTCTTCCCAATCCTTTCTAAGCTCCTCTGATTGATTCTTATAATTATCATGCAATATTTTATGTGCTTTACTAATTATTCCTTTTTTAATGGCAGCTTCTGTTCTACATTCTATTAAAAACTCTACCAATGTTTGTCTTTCATTCAGGAGTCCCTTATTCCTTTCTCTTTGCCCTTACGCCGATATCAATCCTTGATAGGGAAGGCAATCTCTAAACTGCAGTCCAAATAAATTATTGGCCTCTTCCCATTCTATTACCTTTCCCTTTCTAGTTATTTGCTCCCGGGTCTATATCACAAAATCAAATGTTGTGAACGCCAAATACCAGAAGGCCGAACCTGGTAAGTCGAAAGTTGAGAATGTCGAAGCTGTGGAAACCCAAATTCTTTCCCAGGGAAAGAATTCAGTTGGCCGTTTCTGCGGCTTCTGCATTTTCGAACCGGGTCAAGGTAAGTGTACGAATGGGTAGTGACGGACTTTAGGGTTAGGGCACGGGTCAGGTAAGTGTGTGTTAGTGACGGACTTTAGGGTTAAGGCGCGGGTCAGGTAAGTGTGCGGTAGTGACGGACTTTAGGATTAGGGTGTGGGACAGGTAAGTGTGCGGTAGTGACGGACTTTAGGGTTAGGGCTGGGTTAAGGTTAGTGCATAGATAGTGGTGTATGTTAGGTTTAGGTTTTGAAGGTGTTTGGTGTGATTGTGTTGTGTGTGTGTTTTTCAGAACAGCAAATATTTTCCCTGGGAACAAATTTGCTGTTTTGAAGTGTGTTATGTTATTCGAATTCGATCTTCCAAATTCAAACTTATGGTGTTCGACATTTTGGAAGTTTGATTTCGTGATATAGACCCTTTGCTCCCAATACCTTGGTTCCTTTGCCAGTTTTCTCCAATAAATTCCAGCCCCCTCTTGCCTATTATCTGTATCCCTAATCACAGTCATCCCTATAGGCAAAATCTCTTTTCTCCATTCTTGTGCTGGTTTAGTTTTTAGAATACTCCCTGATATTTTATGAATATAATGCTCTGTATGATTTTGGTTGTTGTCCTTTAGAGTCTGCATCCAAAATCCCAATCTCTCCTTATTTCTTGAGTTTTCTCCCTGTGTCAGCATCATTCTTTCCACTTTGAATTATAGTTTTCTGCTCATGCTATTTATAAGAGCCTTAACTGTGTTGCTCAAAAATACCCCCTTAAATTAGGTAATAATAGTCCACCTTGTTCTATTGGTAAAATCAGCTTATCCCACTTGACCCTTACTGTCTTTCCTTCCCAGATAAAATCCTTAAACTTTTTTTAATTGCTATCCAAAACTTCTCCTCTGGTTGATAAAAGTATGCCTGATCTGTGTATAAAACTAAAGGGACTAAAAATATTTTAATGGCTTGTATTGTAGTATCCATATCCAAATAATAAAACTTCCAGTTTCTCAGTTTTTGTATTATCTTCTGTTTATTCTCTTCCCACATATCCTTAGCTGCCACCACAGAGTCATTTCTAATCCATACTCCTAAATACTTCATTTTTATCATGTCCCTATAAATATGGATATTGTTGGACCAATTTGTGTTTGGGTACATAATTTACCACTATTGCCTTTGTTTTAGCTTCATTAATTTTGTAGCCTGTGAAGATCTGAAACTGTCTTAAAATGTTCCACAACACTGTAATGTCCCTTTCTGGTTTTGTTATGTATAAAGTAATATCATCTGCAAATAGAGACAGATTTTCCTGACTACCATACCAGTTATATCCTCGAACTTCTTTGCCAATGGTTCTAAATATAATGCAAACAACAAAGGGGAACATGGATAATCCTGCCTGGTCCATTTACTCAAGCAGAAGTTATCAGAGAGGACCCCACCCACTTTAATTTTCACCTCCGATCCCTCATATATACTTCTAATCATCCTTATAATTGTATCAGGGAAAGCAAATGCTTCCATTGCCCTGCTCATAAAGTCCAAGTCTTCTCTGTCAAATACGTTCTCTGCATCAAGACCCACCAATAAAAGTGGTACTTTCTTAAATTCTGCTTCCCTCTGATTAATCAGTGTTCTGTTAATATTGTCAAATGTTTGCCTCACCTACACAAAACCCAACTGACCCATATCTGTCAATTTTGGTATCACCTTTGCCATTCTTTTAGCCATTACAGACATAAACACTTTATAATCATGGCTTAGTATTGAAATGGGCCTCTATGAAGCTGGATCCGATGGATATTTACCCTCTTTAGGTATTACAGTTACCACCACCTTCTTCCAGGATGTTAGTACTTCTCCTCCTCTTAAAATATTGTTAAACAAGACCTTTCAGATCTTTATCAGTTTTTTTCTAACTTCCAAACTTCCACAGGAATACCATCGATTCCTGGGGACTTTCTTGTAGATTGGTTATACATAGCCATTGTATCTCATCCCATCCTATCCTAAGTGTTAGTAATTGAGTCTACCTCTAACTTTGGCATATTTAATTCTTCCATAAACATTTCCATTTGTACCATTTCTAGATTTACATATTTCTCTGCTTTAAACAAATTTTCATAAAATTTCTGAAATATTTCTAATACTTCTACAGGGTCTCTTGTTTGGGTGATAGGTTTTTTGATCCTATTTAAGCAACTGTTTTCAGAGGACTTACAACAGATATCAAAGGAGGCTAGAAAACCTGCTACTAAGAAATCCTGTTTAGCCAAATGGAAGAGATTTTCTAGAATCCATCCCATGCAGGGCACCACTGTTTCTCAAATATTTGTGTGAATTGCTCAAGTCAGGCTTTTCTTACTCTTCAAAGTACACCTTTCAGCCATTTCTGCTTGTCTGCCATTAGATCCCTCTTTCCTCTTTATTCCAAGTCAGACAGTACTTGAAAGAAGTTCTACATATTAGACCACCTTCAAAACCGGTGGTTCTATCCTGAGATGATAATTTTGTGTTGGAGAAGCAAATTTTGTCTCCATTGTGAACCTGCAGCCAGTTCTTCTCTGAAATTTCTTAGCTGGAAGACCGTTGTACTTATTGCTATGACTTCAGCTAAATGAGTATCCGAATTGCAGGTCCTCATATCTTTTCAGCCATTTTTTTGATTTTCTTTAAGGACAGAGTAAGTCTTAGAACTAACCCTACCCTCGTACTCAAAGTTGTTTCTGAGTCTACTTGGAACCAAACTTTTTTATCTCACTGTGTCCTGCCCCGAACCTATAAACAGAGGTGAGAGAATTTTTCATAACTGAATGTTCACAGGCATCTCAGATACTACTTGTTCAAGACTAAAGGTTTCAGAATGTTAAGAAAAAGTGCAGCCAGTTTCTAAGCAAATCATTTTCAAGTGGCTGCCTCACGCTATTCATTTGTGTTATTCTTATCATGGAAAAGCCCCACCCCCTCTGAGTGTCAATAGCTAAGGCAATTTGAGGCCTTTTGGAAAGGGGAAGACTCTAGAGCTATTTTAGAGGCAGCTACTTAGTCATCAGTGCATACTTTCACTCAGCACTATAAACCTGCTTCATTTGGCAATTGTCCCATATAGCTAAATGCTACTGCAGTAGTGATCCAATGATTAACATAGTATGGTTGTGTAAGTTAACTTACCATAACATTAGATACTGAAATAGATAACTGTTGCAGTATTAACTCTCCTTGCTTCCCCCTTTTTATTTTCCTGTCGTCCCCAAACCAGGCTGTGGGTTCCTGTCACATTTGTTCCTTTTTCCTGACATGACATTTTAGTATGTGATATGTTTTTCTAGAGCATTAGCAAGAAACCTCTAAATTTTAGTACACAAATGGCTCTGTTATAATAACACACACACTTGCTTGAACAGGTATACGGTGCAAGAGGAAGGCAGCCAAAGTTTTAATATACTGGCCAGATGTCCTTTGCAGGCTATGTCCCATATAGCTTTAAATACTAATGCAACAGTGATCTATTCAAACATTGACTGCTTGGGTAAGTTAACTTACACAACTGTACCTTTGTGCTTGAACTTCATGTTTCTTGCAGTAGATGCAGAGCTTTCTGTCATATGTTTCCTACCATATGGCTTCCCTCAGTCCTAATCCAAAACATAAGCTTTCAAATGCAGTTCCCCAGTATGTAAAGTGCTCAGAAATCAAACCAGGCACGATCACTATCCAGCCCAACATTATACATCACAGCACTGAAATACAGTGCAATTGATTTTATTTTTAGTCCATAATCTCACAGATTATACTAGTTTCAGCACAAAGATTTCATCAGTAACTAATCTGATCAAGTGAAAAATACTGTCCTATATAATATCCTAATGATTACATCATCAGACATGACTAGCACATACAAAACAAAGTGTAAAGTATATAAATACATAGCAAAATAAATACACCACTGCATAAATGTGACATGTATAAATGCATACGTTTCAAATGAATTTATGAATCTTAAAAATGTTCATTTAAACCACGTGTAAACAAAAGCATCCAACATATGACACTCCATTGTTTTATTTTTATTTTTTTATTATTATTATTTTTTTGCTGTTGCTTTTTTTATCCAAAATCTGTTACTAGCCTAATTTATTTCTATCCATCCCTGCAGACCTGGAAGAAGCATTTAGGGTACTTTGACACATTTGAAAAGTGAACCTGTTTGTTTATTATATCTAATGTCACTAAGATGTTCAAGGATTCTTATTTTAAAACTTCTAAAAGTTTTCCCTACATAGGAAGCAGAACATGTGCATCTAGTTAAATTTATACATTCACTCTGACATGTAATCAAGCTATGAATTTCAAAAACTTTGAATGAGTTATCAGAAGAAGAAGCTTGTATTTTACTTACATTACAAGCTGCACAAATTGCCACATGGTGAACACCCTCTGAAGGGTTCTTCCTATCGATTCAACTGGTTGGGAGCTTTCACATAAACAATAGCCTGCTTATAAGGATTAAACAATTATCCAATAGTTTTTCCTTTTCTATATGTAAATTTGCAAAGGGCAGGTAAAATTTCTGCCAGTTATTTTTCCATCGTAAGAATATATCAATATTTATATATGAGAGATGACAGTGCCTTATCATTTGACTCAAAGCCGGAGACAAATCTAATAGTTGTTTCAAACTTACATTCTTGTCAATACATTCCAGTAGCTCATTCCTGACTTTCTGATCAGTCTTTTATTTTTCTGCCTTAACTAAATTAGTCATGTAACCTCTTTGTATAAATCTTTATGTCATATCTTGGGAAAGAATTAACATAATCATCATTTCAGGAACAAGTTCTTTTAACTGTTAAGGAACCATGAAAAAGGAATGTTGTTTACAATATATCTGGGTTGCATACTATTAGCTTCCAACAAAGATTTTTTTTTATGGAATGGTTGCCTAAATAATGATGTTCTTAGTGTAACATCTTGACTTTTGGTCACCTGCACATCTAAAAAAGCCAAAGTATTCTGATGACATTCAAAACTAAAAGTTATACCTTACTACTTACTATTTAGATAATCCACAAATTCCTCAACAAATATAAAAATTGATGCCCATACTAGCCAGCAATCATCGTAATATCTGTTCCACAGATGTAGATGTTGTGGCTGGTATCATAAATAACTTGTTCCTCTATATATGCCATAAATAGGTTGGCATAATGAATCACCCATAGCCAAACCCCTTTTATTCACAGAAAATTATAATTAAAATAAAACACATTCTTAGTGAGAACGTGTTCTGTAATAAAAAAAAAAATATTAAAACCTGGACTACACAGCTGAGTTATCTATAACTAAAATTCTAAAGTCAGTAGGCTTGTCCAGTGTGGTATGTTGGTATGGAGTGAATTAACATTTAAACCACACATTTACCAAGATGTTTCCATCTGTAAATCATCCATACGTTTAAGAAATTCAGTTGTATCTTGTATTCTAAGACAAGTTAAAAGTGGTCTTGAAGACTGTAGAAATTCCAGTTATTCCAGAGCAAAATGTTGCAGATGCTGATGACTTTTTTGAAAACCAATGAGAACACATACAACAAGTTGCTTCAACTATGTTTGTGAACATTTACTTGAGTTCAATGAATGGTAAATAGTCTGCAAATTGACTTAGATAGAAAAGTTAAAACAGCTTTAAATGTGCAGACACATAAGGATTTTTTTAAACAGCTTAAGTAATTCATTGTCCACTCTAGAAGAAGAATTACAAAATAAAAAGCTTAAAAGTACCAACATGATTTAAATGACTATAAAGATAATTCACTTGCAAGAATTTTAAAAAAGCAGTCTGTTTATCTAAGGACTTTACTAAAAATTCTTCAAGCGCGAGTGGTAACAAATGTAAAAGAAATTGAGTCATTCTGTTCTTAAGAATTCTGACTAATTAGGGATGGAGCATACAGAAACTGAAAATCAGAACAGATTTTTCACAGCTGACACCGATAGAGATGCTTTACAACTTTTTCCTAATAAGGGCAATGTTGCCCCTTTAGGAAGACCAAGAGAAAGGGTCGTATACAGAAAACAATATGGACACCCTACAAATTCTGCAATAACTGATGGGTAAACAGAAATGCAAGAATTGACGAACTTAATACATAAGTATTTCTACACATTTAACTACTGATGGGAAAATGTTGTTAAATAAAGTTCTGAATGTAATGACCTCAAGTCCTGTTACAAAAATTTAATTTGTGACTGATTTAGAAGGTTTCTGTTGTAAGATTAATTTACAGTTTTTTTTTTTTAATCTTACCACTACCCAGCAGGCAGACTTCAGGTTTAAATAGTTTGACTTTAACCCACCCTATCATATGACTGTTGCTGTATTTGAGAAAGCTGTAATGAAATAAATGCATTTTAATCAATGTATGCAATGTTGTTGCCAAACAAAAGAACAGATGGCTGTAAAACATAGCAATAGATGAGGGTATTATTCAGAAAAAAAAAGCTGGCTTCTGAGCTTGTAATAGATGAACCACAGATTCAGACATTGTTATGTTCTACCTAATGTAGATCAGAATGTGTGTTGTACCTTTAAGAGGCATTCCAGTCTATGGGCACGTGCATATAGGTACTGAGCATGTGCAAGCAAGAGTGCCATTTTGAGTGAGCAGATGGAGTGTAAGCATGTATATGTGTAGCAGTCAGTTAGTTAGTTTGTTTAGGTTTTATGTTCCAATCATCCATCCTGATGTGTTTGTGTGTAATAAACAACGTAAATGAGTATCTAAGCCTCATCATCTTATTTGAATACACAAGATGAGCTGCATGATGTCAGAATGGGATCCGAAGTCAAAACCATGAGGCGCACAGTCAGTAATGGAGGAATATAGTCGAGTGAATTATCTGAAGCACAAACAGGTCAGAAAGATAATTCCAGATACTAAAACTCATTTAAATGATTTTTTTATGCAAAGAATATAAACCGAAGCATTCAGTACATTCAGAACTAATTTTTAATTAAATGAAATATTTGAAACTGCGACATAGGTTCATAGGTAGGTACTAGGCTATTGGCCGTAGGGCCTATACAAGCCTACCTAAAAAGTAACCCTGGCTTTCACCACCCAAGAAAATTATTTTTCTGTGCCCCTGTCAAGCAGAGTCACAGAAGTGATCCCCGGGGTGAATTTCCTATTACCCATCCAAACATCAAGATTTTTCTTGAAGAGTGCTAATGAGGAGCTCTGTTTAACATAGATAGGTAGTCTGTTCCAGAGTATGGGAAGTCTCCGGGACAGGAATCTATCCCTCCAGCATGTTCTGTTTATTGTGGTGACAAGGTTTAGGTGCCCAGAGTGTGTAGCTCGGAGGGATTGGGATTTCTTTAAGTGGAGCATGTCCAACAGCTCTGGGTTTGACATAGCTTTGTATGTTAGGCAGAGATCACCTCTGAGTAGGCGATATGTGACAGAGTAAAGTTGGAGTTTTTTGAGACAGTCTGCGTATGACATCTGTTTGAGGCCAGTAATCCTCTTTGTGAGGTATTTCTGCGGCCTTTCCAGTTGTTGTAGATATCTTGTGAGGTACATACCAAAAGGGGCATTGTACTCTATAATGGGTCTAATGAGTGATGAGTAGAGGGGAACAATGACCTATTTTTTTCTGGATGAGAAACCTTTTGTGATGAGGTGTGCCATGTAGAAGGATTTCCTGACCACTGTGGCAATGTGATTATCAAAGGAGAGACTACTGTCCACCTGTGTCCCAAGGTCTCTTATCACACTTTCAGTGTTAAGTAGACTACCGCCTGTATGGTAGTTCATGGGTACAGAGTTTTTATCAAAGGGGATGACCATGCACTTTTTGGCATTGAGCTTGAGGCCATGGCTTTGACACCAGGCATCTGTCTCAGTGAGGCCCTTTTGTAGGATGTCCACATCGTTAGGCGTTTCGATTATGGCTCCTAGTTTGCAGTCATCTGCGAACTTAGTTAGCCAAAGACCTTCTGTGTTAGCCAGTACTTCAAAGAAGTAGATACCAAACAGGAGAGGACCCAGGACTGAACCCTGTAGTACTCCACTTGTCACTGGTCTGAATTCTGATTTGGAGTCTGCTGCTTTCACAGAGTGGGTTCTCTCAGTAAGCCAGTTGGCAACCCATCTTGTGACATAGGGATTTATACCTAGTTTAGTGAGTTTATCTATAATTCCAGATTGGGGGATGGTGTCAAACACCTTGGCAAGATCTGGATAGGCTGTGTGAACTACCTTACCCTCATTTATGGCTTTGGTGACTGGTTCAAAGAAGTTCTATCAGGTTTAGGAGACATGATCTGCCTCTTACAAACCTGAATTTTGTGGGGTCCAGAGTTTGGAGATCTCCAATGTCTTTGTTTATGAATTCCATGATGATATGTTCCATGGCCTTGCAGACCAGGCTCTTCAGGCTAATTGGGCGGTAGTTCCTGGGGTCTGTCGTGGCTCCCCCTTTGTGGAGTGGGATAACCGTCGCAGTGCACCATTCAATGGGCACAAAGCCTGAGGTGAGGCTATGACTGAAAATGGTACTTAGGTGGGTTTGCCAGTTCATTCTGTAGTTCATGTAGAAGGCAGCCTGGGATGTTGTCAGGTCTCATGGATGCTGTGTTCTTGGCTTTGGAGAGTGAGGTTTTTACCTGTGCAGCCGTGATTACAAGAACTTTGCATTCTTCCAGTATAGATATGGGCCATTTAGGGGGTGAGAGTGGGGTAAAGTTAGCACTGAACCTATCTGCCAGGATGTTGGCAATATCAGTTGGTTCTGTATATTTAGTGCCATTGTGCTGTAACTCAGAGCAGATCTGAGTGTTGCCATTGAGATTCTTGACATAGCTATAGAATGCTTTGTGGTTGTCTTTAGAATCAGTGGCAATTTTGTTTTCATAACTAGCTTTGGAGGATTTTATGAGGGATCTCAGCTTCTTACTGAGGCTGACCATGGAGTTAATTTACTCTTTTTTGCAACAGTTTCTTTCTTCTGTTGTAGAGTTTGTTTATGGCAGAAGACCACTAGATTGGCTTCCTTTTTTTGGAGGATAGCATCTTGGTTCTGTTAGGGATAGCACGATCCATGCACTCATGTAACTGCTTATAAAGTGCATTTGTGTAGGATTCAGCAGGCGTACCTCTATTGTCCATCTGCATGGGTGTCGTGAAGTTTGCCACTTCTGTCTTAAGAAGCGTGAAGTTGGCTTTGGAGAAACTTTTTACAGTTGTTTTCCTAATGGGGGTGGGAGCGGGTTGAGGATGTCTAGGGTGATTAGTTTGTGGTTGGATCTGACCAATGAGGAATTGACCTGTGGTGTGGAACACTGAACACCCATGTTGGTGATGACCAGGTCTAGGATATTGCTGCCCCTGGTGGGGGTGTGGATATGTTGATCCACGGCATTGGAATTGATGAATTCCAGAAAACATCGAGCAAAAGAGTTGGTACATGAGTAGTTTTCACAGTTAATGGTGCGGTAGTTGAAATCACCCATTATTAGGGTGTTGGGTTGTACCCTAATATTTTCCAGTGTATCAAGAAAAGAGGAGTGGGAATCTTGGGGCATGGTGGGGGGTCAATAGCAAGCTACCGTCTGGATTGCGGTCTTGCCCAGAGTTAGTTGAACTTGGATAATCTCGGATGCATTATGCTGAGCAACTAGCTTGGATGTGTGGATATCTTTAATGAATATGGACATGCCTCCTCCTGTAGTGATTTGGTCAGGGTTAGGTGGCCTAAAGGTGTGGTATGAATTATAGCCTGGTAATGCAGGGGTGCTCTCTGGAGCTTTGAACCAGGTCTCTGTCACTGCACAGATGTCGATGTTCTCCATTTTAAGGAGTGCCTCGAGTGAGTGCATTTTGAGGTTTAGACTTCTAGCATTGAGTAGCATCACCCTCAGATTTTGCTTGCTTGTAGCTGTTACAGTGGCGAATTTGTCATTTGAACGTTGACTAAAAAAGGCACTATAGGGGTGGCAAGAGCCTTTGCGAGTATCCAGAATCCCAAGGGCGACAGGTGCAGGCCATCAGTGGCAAAGCATTGTGGTCTGTCAATTATGTCATCCCAGGCAGACAGATACTGGATTCCCTTAGAATGACACCAGAAGCTTAGCCAATTGTTGAAGTCAGTTATTTTGTCCTTGTACTGTGGTATCATTCTGGGTGATGGCAGGATGCTACTCAGGGCTAGGGTCGTACCTGCTTGGGCTACAAGATCAGAGAGCTCCTCCATATCTCTTTTCATGTGGTCCAGGAAGGTACGTCTCGGGTCATTCACACCAACATGGACAATGACAGAGTCATATTTGTACTTGTGGAGTGACCTGAGTGCGTGCGTTATATGGCGGATCCTGGCACCCGAGCTGACAGTAACTTTCTCCTTGTTTAGCCTGGTGAGTGGAACATCAGTGTGCCTGACTATATCTCTATAGTCAGGAGACAATAGACATATTAATAAAAGTTTATAGAAAATCCACAAAAACATCCAAGGAACCAACCAACAGCACAGCAGTCTCGAATAAAACAGCAGTAAATTTTTATTAACAATAAAAGCTGGTAAGCACTTTTGTGGTGTGGATATTCCACTTCTTCAGACCTAAATACATCCCAATACTCCTTCAATAAATACTCTTGAAAAGACCAGTCAGAAAACAGTACTCATTAACAGAGAATCTTTTGAGAACATCTTAAAGAAACATTCTTACAAAGCATAAAAACATTCTAAAATATATATGTTCATCCAACAATTAAAAACTTGGTCCAAAAACATCCTGCTTATGAACCACAAACAGATGAAACATATTTAAAACAATCATTCTTCAAGAAAGGCTTAATGGTACCCTGTCATTAAGCCCTTTCCCTCTGTCTGCCCTAAGTCTTATGATCCATCTGCTTTCAGAAGATTCAGTATAGTTCACCATGTCACCCCCTCTTTCATTTGTTCTCAGCTTCTCAATAGCAAGAAACCTAAATGCATGTGATGCATCAGTTTTACAAACATACTTAGCCAGCGCATTAGTTTGTACCCCTTTCCTGATATTTAAAAGATGTTCCCTAATTCTGTATCTAAGCTTCCTGTTAGTCTTCCCAACATAGAAAGACAGACAGGAACTACAAATGGCTAAATAAACTAAATCAGCAGTATTACAGTCAGCTTTCACTTTAAACATAAATTCTGTCCCTAAATCAGGGTGTATAAAACTATTAGTTGAATCTACATAGTGGCACTGGTTACAGTTATGACATGGAAAAGTACCTAACCTACCACATACATTATCCACCCCCTCCCCATTCGGATAGCATAACATTCTCCGAGAGACTTCATATTCTTAAATAAGAAATTCACTCCATCCCCTACTATACTACAAATGTCAGAATCTTGTGTCAAAACTGGCCAATATTTTTTGATCACATTAGTAACCAAATGAAAGTTGCTAGAATAAAAGGTGGGCACACGTACATGGCCACATGAAACAAATTTCTTTACATCAGTACTGACCATTGCATAACTACTCGAAAAGTAGGGCCTACCAACATTACCCCTTAGACTCATTGTACTGTTGATTATATCATGTGTATTAGGGTCTGTATATCCCCTGACTTTAAACCTTTTTTCTAACTCCACAAGTTTGTTTTTAAATTTGCTGTCTTCTGCTGTTAATCTAGATACCCTCGAGGACTGTCCTCTCACAACATTCCTGAATACATGCTTGGGGTTCATACTACTCCTATGTAAAAGATGATTTCTATGACATTCCTTCCTATGCACCCCAGTTGTGAATTTACCATCACTATTTCTAAAAACATGGACATCCAAAAAGTTTATTTCAGTGCTAGAATAATTACCATCAAACCTAAGGAAAGTGGAGGTGTTGTTAACTTCTGCAAGAAAAATCTCCAAATCACTGCTGTTACCCTTCCACAGAAGGAACAGGTTATCAACAAGCCGTCTGTAGAAAACAACTTGATTCCATTTCTGACATGATAATATGTGCTCCCTCTTCCAGGTGGCCATTACCAAATTGGTATAACTGTTAGCACTAGAAATGCCCATGGCCACCACTTCCTTTTGTAAATACAGCTTATGGTCAAATAACATGACGTTGTTTTGCAATACCAATTCCATAAGACGACCTATCAAATCAGTATGTATATGTGTGTATGTGCCTTCAAAAATCAAATAGCCCTTCAACATATTTCTCGCCACCACATTCAGGATGGAAGTAAAAAGGGAACATACATCTGAGGTAACCAATATAAACGAATGGACACATGTATCATCATTCTCTAAAAAAATCAAACAAATCACAAAAAAATGTTTAGAATCTCTTAGAATATATGGATTCTTGTTGACTATTGGTCTAAGTCTTTTCTCAATGTAAATAGACAAGGGTTCAGTAACCCAGTTCCTTCCAGATACAATAGGTCTTAATGGTGGCGTTTGGGGATTCTTATGCACTTTTGGCAGGCCCTAAATAATTGGAATGAGTGGTTTAGACACTGTAAAATAATTATATAAACTTAAATCTATAAGCCCATCATGGAACCAGTCTGGCAACACACTTTGCAACTTAAAAATCATGTTTCTCATTGTACTAAAAGAGATAGTTTATAAACAGTAGAGTCATTCAACGTACTTAACATAGTGGTTACAAAATACTCACAGTCCATAATTACAATAGGGCCGCCTTTACCTGCCGGTTTGATGATAATGCTACGGTCATTCTGTAATCCCTGAAGTGCTTCAAATTTACCTTTAGACATAATTATAAAAGTCAGAACGCCTCCTACTAGTACTGTTCAAATTATTAAAAATCTCATTTTCACAAAGTTGCAGAAATACATCCATCATAGGATGTCCCTGTGGAATAAAAGCAGTGGTTTTTCTGAAGTTTGTATTAACATTAATACTCAGACTCATTGCCAAACATAAGTGTCAATAATACATTCTTACTGAACATTTTTAGGTCTGTAATAGCATTAGTTACCTCAGTCCTCTGGGCAGGAATAAACAATAGCCCTTTGTTAAGTAAAGATATCTTTGCTGTGCTCAGGATACATGAAGAAATATTCCAAGCCAAAGATTCTTCTAATTCTTCTTCCATCCTCATTTCGTTGTGGATGGTTTATCTTGTGAAAATTTCCTTCTCATTCTCCCTTTGTAATGAAAAGACCCGTTCTCTGTTCCCAACTCTGTATTTCCCAAACAAATTGGAAGTATCTGAAAAACTGTAGCCTGCACGCCTGCAGGAGAATTAAAAACACATTCCTCTGGTTGTTGCACTGTGTTTGCTTCAGAGGAAACACTTCTGTTCTTGCTAACAAGAATTTCTTCAGTATTCAACACATCCCCTATCAGTGGGGACGCACTAGCTTTCCGTTTAGCTCCTAAACAGTCGTCAGTATGTAGATAATCGTAGAGCAGCAGCATCAATACTCAAATTTGCAGAGGCGGAGGTTTCCCCAATAGGGTTGCTAGTGGTTACAGGCTGTTTTAAGGTGGTTTGCTTTCTGTCACTGTTGGAAATGTTAGAATGGGGCCATACAAACACATGGCCTACCTTAAAATCACTTATATCCCTTTGATGCTTCCCAATTTTCTTGGTCCAAGAAACATCCTGTTTATGAATCACAAACATAGATGAAACATATTTAAAACAATCATTTGAACAGGGGACGGTTCTTCAGGAAAAGCTTAATGGGTACCATGTCATTAAGCCCTTTCCCTCTGTCTGCCCTAAGTCTTATGATCCATCTGCTTTCAGAAGATTCAGTATAGTTCACCATGTCACCCCCTCTTTCATTTGCTCTCAGCTTCTCAATAGCAAGAAAGCTAAATGCATGTGATGCATCAGTTTTACAAACATGCATAGCCAGAGCATTAGTATGTACCCCTTTCCTGAAGAACTGTCCCCTATTCAAATGATTGTTTTAAATATGTTTCATCTATGTTTGTGGTTCATGAGCAGGATGTTTCTTGGACCAAGTTTTTAATTGTTGGATGAACATATATATTTTCGAATGTTTTTATGCATTGTAAGAATGTTTCTTTAAGATGTTCTCAAAAGATTCTCTGTTAATGAGTACTGTTTTTTGATTGGTCTTTTCAAGAGTATTTATTGAAGGAGTATTGAGATATATTTAGGTCTGAAGAAGTGGTGTAGCCACACCATGAAATCACTTGCCAGCTTTTATTGTTAATAAAAATTTACTGCTGTTTTATTCGAGACTGCTGTGCTGTTGGTTGGTTCCTTGGATGTTTTTGTGGATTTGCTATAAACCTTTTTATTCCAACGGACCGTTTATACTTGCTGTGACCTGTTTGGTGTATATTAATAAATGTGCTTGCAATGCTTATAAAAATACTTAAAATAACTTCTAAACCACATCAAATGTATAAAAATGGAAAACAACCATATTTTTTCACTATGTGCTTCCTTTTCGCATCAGCTAAAGCTATTCACAGTATCCAAAGTATTGGCAAGTATATGCAGTATTACAGTACAGTTATTTTGCAAAATACAGTTATTCTGAATTGATTGTCGTGCAGTTGAATATTTTTCAAGTACCTGGTATATGTTTGAACATAATTACAGGGGCAGGTTTATACTGTTGTTTGTTGGCATGGCAGAAGGATTTTGCAGACCTGGTCCACTTGTGTTTGATAATAATGTTGCAGAAAATTGGGGAGTGTTTGAGCAAGAGTACAATGTTTTCATACATGCTGCCTTTTCTGACAAAGATGCAAGTACAAAGGCATTTATTCTGCTTAATCTAGCTTGTTCATAAGCCATTGAAAGGGAACATTAATTTCTGTATACACCTGCTGTGCTTACTTCAGAGGGGGGAGACCACAATATTGTGGTACTGGCTGAATCGCAGGAAGACCGTGAGTGCTTAAAACGTAAATTTAGAAAAATGTGCAATCCCCAAACAAATGTTACAATGGAAAGGCACATATTCTACACAAGAGATCAAAAGCCTGGTGAAACTTTTGCAGCATATATAACTGACTTGAGAAATAAGGCAAAAACGTGCAAATTTGGTGATCTGACAGAAGAGCTAATAAAAGACAGGCTTGAGTGTGGCATTAAAGATGATGCAGTGAAAAAGATTTTACTTCAGGACAGTGATTTAACTTTGAATAAGGCCATAGAGATTTGTCAAATATATGAGCTCACAGAAAAGCACACTAGTATGCTTACAACTGAGAAAAGCATGCTTGCAGTGCCTTCCAGTGCTAATGTTGATATTATGCAGCACAAGGTTAAAAGATAGAGGCCTAAGGGCATGGTCACTTCAGCAAAACCCTGATCAGCTACAGTGAAACCCAGGGCACACTCAGTAAAGCAGAGGGGTAACTCAGCAAAACCTGTGACAAACCTCATAGTCAACTTTCGTAACTGTGGAGGTAGCCATGAGCCCAAGCGAGAGAAGTGCTTAGCTTTTGGTCAGCAGTGCCACACATGTAAAAAGTGGAATAATTTCAAAAGACTCTGTAAATCTAAAGGAACACATTCTTTTATTAAAAAAGAGCATTGAAAAAGGCAAGTTGATCAACTAGAAACCTGTGACCCTTCTTTTTATGTTGATGGTGTGTCTGTGCTTGGTGAAACAGTCAATGCAGTAGATTTGTGGGCAAAGAGTGAACTATTTTATATTATTCTGATTAATGGGAGACGTGTAGAGCTCAGTGTTGATACTGGTTCAAAGTGTAACATTATATCAGCAGATGTGTTTGCTAGAGTAAAAGCTGGTGAGAAACTTGATTTGGCAAAGTGTGCGAAGCTTGTTGCTTATGGTCTTGAAGAAATTCAGACCAAAGGCTCAGTAGTGCTTTCATGTTATTCTGTTGGGAACAACTATGACTTGCAATTTTACATAGTCAATAGACATGTGCAGTCATTATTAGGCCTCAAGGACAGTTTGAAAAATGGGACTGCTTTCGTTGAATAAAGAAGTCCACCATATAAGCACGTAGAACAATGAAAATTTCACACAATTTTTTCAGACTATGCTGATATTTTTGAAGACAAACTAGGCAAACTCCCACTTTTGTTCTTCATGAAGTTAGACTATGAGGTAAGCCCAGTCATTAGACCAGCACGGAAAATTCTAGCAGCCTTGCAAGGCAGAGTCAAAGCTGAGCTACACAGAATGGTACATCTAGGAGAAATTTGTCCAGTAGAAGAACCAAGTGAATGGGTATCCTCCATGGTGGTAGCTCATAAAAGAAGCTCAGATGATATTACAATATGTATTGATCCAAGAGATTTGAGCAAAGAACTAAAACAACCTCATCATCCAATGCAAACAGTTGAAGAAGTTGCTGCCCTTATACCAAATGCCACTGTTTTTTCTGTCTTAGATGCAAAAAGTTCATTTTGGCAGATTTTACTTGATCAAAAATCTTCATCGCTAACTACTTTCAATACATCATTTGGAAGGTACAGATTTTTGAGAATCCATTTGGGACAAATTCCTCCAGTGAAGTCTTTCAACGTATGATAGAACAATTTTTTTTCTGGCTAGCCATGTGCTATTATAGATGATGATATTGTAGGAGGCAATGATGAAGTCGAACATGATGGAAACCTCAGAAAAGTTCTGTAATGTGCTCGTGAAGTGAATCTTACACTGAATCCTCAGAAATGTAAATTCAGGCTACAAGAAGTTACTTATGTGGGCCATTTGTTTACCAGTTCAGGCTTATGACCAGATCCTTCCAAGCAAACTGCAGTTCTTGAGATGCCAGATCCAGACACTGTTACAGCCTTACATTTTCTTGACATGGTCAACTATTTGGGCAAATTCACTCTAGATCTGATGGAACTTTCAGCACTGATAAGAGAGCGGACATACAAAGATGTAACCTAGCCCTGGTCACCACAACACCAAAGAGCATTTGATGTCCTGAAACAGAAAATTGCCACTCCGCCCACTTTAAGATATTATGATGTCCACAAACCAGTAACTCTTTCTTATAACCACATCGCCACAACAGTCAGGAAATCCTTCTGTGTAGCACACCTCATCACTAAGGGCTTTTCATCCAGAAAAAAGGAGGTCATTATCCCACTGTACTCATCCCTCATTAGACCCATTATAGAGTACAACGCCCCGTTTGGTATGTACCTCACAAGACCTCTGCAACAGCTGGAAAGGCCTCAGAAATACCTCACTAAAAGAATCACTGGCCTAAAGCAAATGACCTATGCTATGCTGACAGTCTAAAAAAACTCCAGCTATACTCTGTGGCATATCGTCCACTCAGAGGCGATCTCTGATTAACATACAAGGCCATGTCAAACCCCGCGCTGTTGGACATGCTCCACTTAAAGAAATCCCAATCCCTCAGAGCCATACGCTCCAGGAATCTAAACCTTGTCATCACAATGACAAAACATGCTGGAGGGATAGGTTCCTGACCCAGAGACTCCCCCATACTCTGGAATAGACTGCCCATACATATCAAGCAGAGCACCTCCTTGGCTGTCTTCAAAAGGAACCTTGACGATTGGATGGGAGATAGGAATTTCACCCCGGGATCACGTCACTCGCCCTGCTAGACAGGGGTCCAGGGAAGTAAATATTGTGGGAAGAAATATCCAGGGAATTGTTGTCTAAGCTTGTATAGGCCTTAGGGCTGATACCTAGTATCAACCTATGATGTTTCACAGTTTGGTCTTGGTGCAGTCAGTCTTCAAGAGAGTAGACCAGTAGCCTGTGCATCCAAAACTCTTACCCAAACCTAGATGCAGTATGCTCAAATAGAAAAAGAGCATACTGCATGTATTTGCATGTCCAAAGTTCAATCATTATATTTATGGCTGACCTATTCAAATCGAAACTGACAACCAGCCTTTGGTCACTAGTTTGAAAAAGCCAATGCACACAGATCCTGTGAGACTGCAACACATGATGTTAAAATTGCAAAAGTACAATTTCCACTTGGTTTACACAAAAGGAAAACTTCTTTATCTTGATGATACTTTATCCTAATCGCCCAGAAAAAAACACTGAACAGCATGAAAATGAGAAACCTAATTTTGAAGTCATGGAAGTGAAAAATTTTTCTTCCACATGTCATTATGAGCTTAGAACTCGCACAGGTTTAGATCCAGTTCTCCAGAAGCTCAACCATTTTATCAGTCGAGGATGGCCCATCAACGCAATCTTGTTTACCAGTAGATGTGCAGCAGTATTTTCGTCACAGAGACGAGATTTTGATGGAAGATGGTATCATCATGAAAGGTCCAAAAGTGATTGTTCCAACATCCTTGCAACACGACTATATTAAAATCTTGCATCATGACCACCCAGGAACTGATTCTACCAAAAGAAGGGTGAGAGGACTAGTATTTTGGCCTTCTATATCAAAAGATATTGAAAAAGGAATCTCAGCTTGTTCTATTTGTAATAGTACTAAACTCCATCAGCAAAAAGAACCACTTCAGTTAAACCAGATTCCTGAACTACACTGAAAATGTGAACACCAACAGGAGAATCCATAAATGAGACCAAAAACGCTGTCTCAGGCTATGTTTGTAGTACTAGTGAACCGGACCCGGACAAGCGAGGAAAATTTTTTATTTAAAACACATATGACAATTAAAATAAAATGATCGGTTTAGCGCTTTCATCTGTGATACAGACTTCCTCAGAACAACCATATAAAACAATTCTGAATGTTTAAAAAGACTTTTTGGCGCCAAAAGCTTACCAAATGAATCATTTAAAGTGCCAGTATATATAAAATGCCAGTAGATATAAATTGTATAACGAATACAAATGAAAAGGCAACCAAGATGTATCAGAATGCATCAACATAATTATATATATAATTAATATATATAAAGCATAATAATATCCATCTATAGTGCTGCAATTCAGAACTAAGATATTATGAAATTTGATCATTATAAAAAAGACATTAAAGACAGTTATAATTATATATACAATAATACATTTAAACAATTATAATACATTATAAAACTAAGTTAAAATACTTGTATATATATATATGAATGTATATGTGACCATGAAATATTAAATACAAAAAATGCCACATTTCTTGAGTAGATGTTCATACAATTAATGAATGAATATTATTTACATAAGTTGCAAAATAGGTCTAATCGAAATATATTCATTAATACCAGGGAACCTTGTAGCATTTGTTTTTATTTGCCACACACATTCTCTTTTGCTCAACTGTGCTTTATAATTACCTCCCCTGGGTGAAATATGTATTTGGTCAATAATGGCAAATTTAAATTTGTGTGCCTCACCATATTTAATAATGTGTCTAGACAGGGCATTGTTCGTATCCTTCACCTTAATCTTGTATAAATGTTCATAGATACGTTTCCTAAACTGCCTCTCAGTTTTTCCAATATAAAAAACCATACATGTCTGACACTTAGCTATATAGATTATATTTTTACTATTACAATTACCCTTTTTAAAGGCAACAAATGTCTTATTAATATAATCTAACCTTATACCACATACTTCATTAATGGTGGAACACTGCTTACAAGCCCCACATTTTCTAGTATATGTATTCTCTTGCTTATTATGATGCACTTGCCTATTCAATAATTTCTTAATATTCATATCTATTTTAAACACAAAACTTGGTTTTGTTCCTAATGTATGAATGATTTCATCATCCCTTAAAAAATGTTCCAACTATTTTCTATAATGTTTTGGACACCTGTCACAAATGGAGAATAGGTTAAAACACATACCCTATTAAATTCACCATCTGTCGTCTTATTCCTTTTGACATGATTACAGTTCTCATTACCCAGAACTGGTACAAATTTATTACCCCACTCCTTAATAACATATGCTGAAATATCATTCAATAAGGACACAGGATATCCTCTATTAATAAACATAGTTTTTATATTTTTTATTTCTTTAACCATGATGTCATAATCAGATGTCATTCTGGCAACACATATACATTGTCCCTTATATATATTTCTTAGTATATGTCTAGGATGGCTACTAGAAAAATCTAGATATCCATTGGAAAAGGTTTGTTTTCTATATATTTCTGACTGAAATCCAATATCATTATGTCTAACATAGGTGTCAAGATATGCTACCCCTTCCACATTAATATTATGTGTGAACTTTAAAAAATTACTAGTCATATTAAGATATGTTAGAAACTCATTAAGTTTTTCCATAGGGCCATCCCATAATAGGAACATATCGTCCAAGAATCTAGTATAGTATGTAATATACTGAAAATAAGCACTATTAAATATATGGTGATGATCCCATTCTAACATTACTAAATTGGCGAAGATGGGGGCACAAGCCGCCCCCATAGCCACACCACTTGTCTGTCTATAATACTCTCCTTCATAGTATATATAGTTGTGTGCTAATACTAGTCCCATCATATCAGTTATTAAATTAATCCGATCCCAACTTAAACAGGAATGTCTTCTTAAGCTTTCACAAAAAAATTCCAACCCCTGTTCTTTGGGAATACTGGAAAACAAGTCAATGACATCTGTCGTCACAAAAATCAGATTATTTTTCCATTTATCCTTAGATAAATGGGACATAAACATCCACGAGTCTTTAACTACGTGTGGTGTCTGTTCATATATATGTTTGGCCCATGTATCTATTACCACCCCTATGTTAAATGTCTTTGACCTACTACCAGAAATGATCGGTCTAAAAGGGGGGTCAATAATGTCTTTATGTACCTTAGGGATGCCCACAATTGTTGCTAATATAGGATATTCAATACTCATAAAATTATACATATCTACTGTAATCCTACTGTCCACCAAATATTCATCTAAAGCCAAATCTATTTTTTTATATCCTATTTGAATTTCATTACCAGACACAATTTCATAGTTACCAGAATCCACTAGAATATTTTGTACTTTGTTAATATAGTCAATGGTGTTATATAACACTATGCCTGCACCTTTATCAGGCTTCATTACTCTAATGTCTCTATTCCATATGAATTCATCTAGACATTTTCGTTCTTTGTCATTCAAATTATCATTGTAAAAACTATTTTTTACTGTCCTATTGTAGTCATACACACCTGAGCATACGTAGGTATTAGTAATGTTAGAATGGGAACATCACCATATATTTAATAGTGCTTATTTTCAGTATATTACATACTATACTAGATTCTTGGACGATATGTTCCTATTATGGGATGGCCCTATGGAAAAACTTAATGAGTTTCTAACATATCTTAATATGACTAGTAATTTTTTAAAGTTCACACATAATATTAATGTGGAAGGGGTAGCATATCTTGACACCTATGTTAGACATAATGATATTGGATTTCAGTCAGAAATATATAGAAAACAAACCTTTTCCAATGGATATCTAGATTTTTCTAGTAGCCATCCTAGACATATACTAAGAAATATATATAAGGGACAATGTATACGTGTTGCCAGAATGACAACTGATTATGACATCATGGTTAAAGAAATAAAAAATATAAAAACTATGTTTATTAATAGAGGATATCCTGTATCCTTATTGAATGATATTTCAGCATATGTTATTAAGGAGTGGGGTAATAAATTTGTACCAGTTCTGGGTAATGAGAACTGTAATCATGTCAAAAGGAATAATAAGACAGATGGTGAATTTAATAGGGTATGTGTTTTAACATATTCTCCATTTGTGACAGGTGTCCGAAACATTATAGAAAATAGTTGGAACAATTTTTTAAGGGATTATGAAATCATTCATACATTAGGAACAAAACCAAGTTTTGTGTTTAAAATGGATATGAATATTAAGAAATTATTGAATAGGCAAGTGCATCATAATAAGCAAGAGAATACATATACTAGAAAATGTGGGGCTTGTAAGCAGTGTTCCACCATTAATGAAGTATGTGGTATAAGGTTAGATGATATTAATAAGACATTTGTTGCCTTTAAAAAGGGTAATTGTAATAGTAAAAATATAATCTATATAGCTAAGTGTCAGACATGTATGGTTTTTTATATTGGAAAAACTGAGAGGCAGTTTAGGAAACGTATCTATGAACATTTATACAAGATTAAGGTGAAGGATACGAACAATGTCCTGTCTAGACACATTATTAAATATAGTGAGGCACACAAATTTAAATTTGCCATTATTGACCAAATACATATTTCACCCAGGGGAGGTAATTATAAAGCTCAGTTGAGCAAAAGAGAATGTGTGTGGCAAATAAAAACAAATGCTACAAGGTTCCCTGGTATTAATGAATATATTTCGATTAGACCTATTTTGCAACTTATGTAAATAATATTCATTCATTAATTGTATGAACATCTACTCAAGAAATGTGGCATTTTTTGTATTATTTAATATTTCATGGTCACATATACATTCATATATATATATATATATATATATATATATATATATACAAGTATTTTAACTTAGTTTTATAATGTATTATAATTGTTTAAATGTATTATTGTATATATAATTATAACTGTCTTTAATGTCTTTTTTATAATGATCAAATTTCATAATATCTTAGTTCTGAATTGCAGCACTATAGATGGATATTATTATGCTTTATATATATTAATTATATATATAATTATGTTGATGCATTCTGATGCATCTTGGTTGCCTTTTCATTTGTATTTGTTATACAATTTATATCTACTGGCATTTTATATATACTGGCACTTTAAATGATTCATTTGGTAAGCTTTTGGCGCCAAAAAGTCTTTTTAAACGTTCAGAATTGTTTTATATGGTTGTTTTGAGGAAGTCTGTATCACAGATGAAAGCGCTAAACCGATCATTTTATTTTAATTGTCATATGTGTTTTAAATAAAAAATTTTCCTCGCTTGTCCGGGTCCGGTTCACTAGTACTACAAACATAGCCTGAGACAGCGTTTTTGGTCTCATTTACGGATTCTCAGATTCCTGAACTGTCTTGGTCGACAGTAGCTGCAGATATTTTGAAGTGGAATGGTCAACATCATTTGGTGTTAGTAGACTCATTCAAATTGGTTTGAGATTGACCTACTTCCTAACCTAACTTCCAGTACTGTCATTATGAAGTTCTGTCCATGGTAGTCTGCACAAAGTCGTTTCTGACAATGATGCACAGTTTACAAGTCAGCAGTTCAAAATATTTGCTGAAACATGGGACTTTGTTCATGTTACTAGTAGTCCTGAATACCCACAATCTAATGGCTTGGCTGAACATGCAGTTCAAAGTACAAAACAGCTGTTGGAGAAATCCAGGCAAGACAATACTGATGTTTATCTTAATCTGCTTAATCTCAGAAACATTCCTCGTGACAATTTAATTAATTCACCTGCTCAGAGACTTATGTTGAGACAAACCAGAACCACAGTATCAATCAGAAAGAATTTATTGGTTCCAAGTGCTAGAAACAACAAAGCAGTAAAAGCTCAAGTCCTAAAGAAACATTTGTCCCAAAAGTCCTACTATGACAAAACCAGCAAGCCATTGAATCCATTAAAACAAGGAGAGATAGTGAGGATGTAGACAGCAAATAGATTTGACTGAATATGACTTCTGAAACATTTGTGTGAGGAGCCAAGATCGTGCATCATTGAGTTGAGAGGTGTGGAATTCAGGCGGAATCAGAAACGTGCTACCATTATCCAAGCCAGTGTTACAGCATCTTGTCTGTAATGGAGACTAATTCTCAGAGTGATTTGTCCAATGTTCCTGTTCCAGAGAACATTTCATCATCTGTTCCTGTTCCTAAAAGTATCCCTCAAAATCCTGAAGCAGAACATTCCCCAGTGATTGCCCCTGTTGCTAAACCCAGTTCTGATTATTATATTACGAGGTCAGGTTGTATCTCAAGACCTAGTCCTAGATACAAGGCAACCTGGACATGATTGTTATTGTTTATATATGTCTGTATAATTTGCATGTTCATCTAATTGTCATTTTCATTTGCATGACAGAACAGTCAAAGAGGGAGGATGTAGATCAGTGTGTTTGTTGTCCCTTTAAGAGCCATTCCAGTCCATGGGAACGTGCATATAAGTACTGAGCGCGTGCAAAGCTAAAGTGCTATTTAGAGTGAGCAGCCAGAGTGAGAGCATGTATGTGTGTAGCAGTCAGTCAGTTAGTTAGTTAGTTTAGGCTTTATGTTCCAATCATCCATCCTGATGTTTGTGTGTAATAAACAACTTGAAGAAAGACCCAAGACTCATCATCGTATTTGAATACACAAGATGAGTGATGCCTAAGATCCATAAAACTGTTAAAATCTCCAGAAGACCAATAGTGTCAGGGAAAAGGTTACTTACAGAGCTACTTTCTGAATTTCTTAAATGGTATTTAAAATCTCTTTTAGCTAGTATTAGATCCAGAATACAAGATACAACTGAATTTCTTAAACTTATGGATGACTGACATATGGAAACATCTTGGTATACGTGTAGTTTAGATGTTAATTCACTCTATACCAACATACCATATTGAGTCGGGATATTGGCTATAGCATTTTTGGTTACAGAAAACTCAGTTGTATAGTTTGGGTTTTAATACATTTCTATTATACCTTACAGAGCGCATTCTCACTAAGAATGTATTTTATTTTGATGGTTGTTTTTTGCAAATGAAGTGGATGGCTATGGCACCAATTTATCTTGACCTAGTTATGGGATATAGAGAAGAACAAGTTAATGTTATGTTGTCCTGTCTCGCTTTCATTCTTGATGGTTGGGTTCAGAACCAAACATCGGTTCCAACACGGCTGCATAATAAAGCTCAAAAGCTTCTACTGGCTCAAAGCTACATCCTATCCCAGGATGCCTAGTGACTGTTACCCAGATCTCGTTTGCCACTTGAAGCTTCTGGATTGCTTTTCTCTGGCTCAGGCTAAGTGGGTATTTTCTTTAACTTTTGTGGTATTCCTTGGTGGGGTTTTTCAAGGTAGAATAATTCATTTAGATTGTTGTATCCTTTTCAGTGTTACCTTGCCTTAGTTAAAAGCTTTTTCACTGTTTGGTGCTGTTTTGTGTGGGCCGTCGTCTTCCTAGGCCTTATATCTAATGGCTGCCCCTTTTTA
The DNA here is from genome assembly GCF_019279795.1 of Protopterus annectens. NCBI lineage: Eukaryota > Metazoa > Chordata > Ceratodontiformes > Protopteridae > Protopterus > Protopterus annectens. The sequence goes on along the minus strand of NC_056732.1, from coordinate 693,104,571 downwards.
GTGAGCCCGGTTTTAGTTACAGGACTCTCTTTCCCCTATTTTAATTTCCAGGTTTCATCATTTAAGTTAAAGGCATCTCCTCAGGTTAGAGGAGTACGTCATTTAAGTTATAGACTCTCCTCTAACCTTTTTCCTTCTAACTTTCCTTTTTTAAAAAAAAAAAAACTTTTTTTCTAGTGTAGTCATTTTTGTTGTAGTCTTATTGACCTGTTTTGGTGTGTTCTTGGACTTGTGTGTCAGTTTGCTATTTTTTGTGACTTTATTACTGGTTGTGACTTTTTGCTGATAGTGACTTAATAGGATGTCTAAACAGTCTTGTTTTAAGAAGTGTGATTCTTGCACACAAAAAAATGTCGATCACAGATGGACACACTAGTTGGGTATATTGCTTGGGTGCTGTTCACCTGAAGGAATTCCTGATTTATTTGCTATGCTTTTAGTTCAATGGTCCTGCAGGAACGGAAAAACAAATTGATACTTAGGGGTTTATTAAAAGAGCCTTTTGAATCGGCTGTTGAAGGGACTCAGGCCTCCAAAACTTCTGAGAAGTCATCCAAAACTTCTTTGGCTCCAGCTTCCGAACTGTCGAAAAGATGTGAGAAAGTGGATTCTTCAGATCTGAAGTCTGTTGTTTCTGAAAAGGAAAAGTTTCCATCAGTTCCACCTGGAGTTTTGGAACCGTCTCGGAGCCATAAAATGAGTCGGTCATCTTCCATGGATCCGATTTGTTTGGTGTCACAGTCTCTTTTATTGAATCATTGGTGGGTAGCCATAAGTCTTCCACTCATTCCTCTTGGTCATTCAGGAGCCTTTTGGATGATGATGTGGAGCGGGTGGTTAAAAGGTTGCTTCGTACACTGGCCCTAGCAAAAATCCTCACAAGTCCAGCCTAGACGGTCGTGGAGCTGACTTCAGTACCTGCTTTACCTTCTGTTCCTCCTCTGACTCAGTTGAATTTGGAGCCAGAGTGCCTGGAGGTGGAACCGTCTGTCTTGAAATCCATCTCTGGAGTTTTGGTGCTGACCTCTGCTCTGATCTCATTGATGTCGTCATCCATCGAAGGATCTGAGGGCAGAGACTCCCTCATCGGTTCCGAGGAGGAGAGTCAAACTGGGCACTTGTTGGATCTGACTCTCTCACTCGGAGCTTCGGCGCAGGTGAGTTCAGCTCCCCACATCAGCCTCAGAGCCATCCTCCTTGGTGTGGGGCAGGTCCCCAGTTCCTCATAGCCAGAGGCTGTCCCGGCCCAGGAACATGGTGCCTTTGAGGTGATGAGGAGTGTGCTTTCCTCAGAGACTTCTCCACCCTTGGTTCCAGCTACTCTTCCCCCTAAAGGGCCAGTGTCATCCTCTACACCATCCCTTTAGTCCAGGCGTAGGGAACAGATGCCCCAATAGGAGAGATCCTCTCTTCTGAAACCTCCCCAGAGCATTCCTCCTCTGAGGTCCCTCAGAAAGGAACTTGTAAGAGGAAACACATAGATTCCCCTGAGTCTGTCACGTCAGATACTGACTTAGAGGATTCAGAAGGGTCCCCACGGTCACCCTCTGAGATTGTTTCTTTTTCAGACAGCTTAGAGATCCTGAGGCAGAGGGGTAACTGGAAAACCCTCTCCATTTCTGAAGATGAATTGGTATGCCTGGAGGCATGTGGTTCTCAACTGTCCACTTCTTGGGTTGTCTCCGCCTTTCGACCAGCTCCTGGGTGTAGTCAGTCGAAAGGCGTGGGGCTCTCCAGTGTCAGTGGAAACAGTTCTGAGGAGGCCCAACAAATTCATTACAGCCTCTGAGGACAAACAATTTTTAACCAAAGGTGTCCCAGTAGATGCTATGCTGGTGGCAGTGGCCACCAAGAAGGAATTAGCCAAAACGTCTTCATCTGTCCATCCGCCGAATAAAGGGTCTTGAACGATGGACAGATACAGGAAGCATATGTTCTCTTCTGCAGTCTTTACCCTTAGGTCGCTGAATTATTTATCCCACTTTACTTGTCTTCAGAGGGATCTCCTCAAGGAGCTAGGAGATACCCTCCAAGGTGCTACAACTTGGGGGGTACCTGGCAAGATAATCTCTCAGCTTACGACCTTAACCTCTATAACAATCTCCTCCATGCACTTCATTTCTTTATGCGTCCGAGTTATTTAGTAGGGCAGTGGGTACAGGAATAGCTCTGAGGAGACATTCCTGGATGCGTCTTTGTGAGTTTGCTGAACCTTTCAAGTCTTCCTTTATTGACCCCCCCCCCCTTTTGACGGCTCATCTTTCTTCGGGCCAAAAGTTTAGGAAACTCTTACCAGGAGCGTACAGTATAGCAAGACTGTATCTACCATGGGAGTATGTTTCTCCGTCCCTACCAGACCTTATCCCAAAGGTCAAAAGGGCAGAAAAATGTGGTTCTGGAAATCCAAAGGATCTTTGCCGGATGCTCGTGTTGATTTTTCCCCCAGGGGCAGAGGGAGAAATAACCATGGAAGACGCCCCCCTCGCAGCAGAGGGAGTCCACATAATCAGGGAGACAGAGATATGTTCTCTGGTAGGCTCTTCCAGCACTCCTGACTGGAGGCCTACCTGTCCACCTCTGGAAGCAGTTGGAGGGAGGTTATCACTGTACCCAAAATCCTGGTGGGACATCACTCAAGACAAATGGGTACAGTCAGTCATATCCAGGGGATACAACATTCCTTTCTCCCTTCCACCAAAGTCTATCCCAGACATACGACCCGGTCAAAGGGATCAAGCAACCCTAGAAGTTTAAAGGTTGCTAAGAAAAACAGTCATCCAAGAAGTCCCCACAGACCAAATCAGATCTGGAATTTACTCCAGGTTCTTTTTAATTTCCAAAAAGACAGGGGACTGGAGACCAATTTTGGATTTCAGCAGACTGAACCAGTCGGTAAAGAAAACAAAGTTCCAGATGGTGACACTGCAGTCTATACCCCCTTTTTTGGGAAAAGTCAATTGGATGTGCTCCATAAATCTTCAGGATGCGTACTACCATATAAAGATGCACAGGTGATCCAGAAGATATTTATGCTTCCGGCTGGGAGCCAGTCATTACCAATTCAGAGCTCTGCCCTTTGGCCTCACTACAGCCCTCAGAGTGTTTACCAAATGTATGGCAGTAGTTATGGCTCATCTGAGGTGTCTAGGATTCTGGGTATTTCCATACTTAGACGACTGGTTCCTGAACGCTACCACTGAGCATCTACTAACCAGGGTGCGAACCACCATTCATCTCTGCTCAGAGTTGGGCATTACCATAAATTTTGAAAAATCTGCCTTGTTGCCATCACAGCATATTACCTTTATAGGGGCAGACTTAAACACCAAAGACATGGTCGCAAAATTGCCTCAAGAAAGGATTCAGACATTACCCCATCAGGTGTCAATATTGCTTATGAAGGAAAAAGTGCAGGCAAAATTTGTCCTCAAGGTTCTGGATTCAATGGCAGCTGCAATAACATTAGTCCCACTGGTGTGTCTACACATGAGAATATTACAGTGGCTACTCTTTGCTCAGTGGTCCATGCAGGAGTTGCCCATGTCACGCAAGATTCACATTACAAACACCTGCAAGAGGGACCTACGATTGTGGCTTCAGTCCACGCAGGTAATGATAGGCAGACCGTTTGTCCTTCCCCAACTGGTAGCTACAGTGACCATGGACACCTCCCATATGGGGGGAGGGCATTTTCTGGGACAGACTGTCCAAGGGACTTGACAAGAACACGAATACCACTTGCACATAAATGTCCTAGAGATGAGGGCGGTGCTTTTGGCGTTGCAAGCATTCCAGAGCTCTCTTCCAACAGGTACGATTGCAATACAGACAGACAATATGTCCATGGTGTGGTACATCAACAAACAAGGCAGAACCAGATCCTACCCCATCTGTCGAGAGGCTTAGAGAGTATGGCAATGGGTAATTTCTTCTCAGCATATTCTGACTGCAACACACATCCAGGGGAAATACAACTTGATAGCGGACAGATTAAGCAGGGGAATTCTTATGCCTCATGAGTGGTCCCTGAATCAGGAAATTGCGAAAAAAAATTTTCACAAGGGGCCCAGCCTTGCTGCGACCTCTTTGCCATGGCCATCAATGCCAAATGCAGCAGCTACTTTGCCCTAATTCCCCTCCGGGGGAGTCACCAAGGGATGCAATTGTTCATGATTGGCCCCTGGGACTTCTGTATGCCTTCCCTCCATTTCTATTGATACCAAAGGTCCTCCAGAAAGCCAAATCATTGAGTTGCAGGCTAATTCTCATTGCTCCTTACTGGCCTCGTCAGATATGGCTCCCCTTTCTATGGTCCCATCTTCAGGAAGAGCCTTGGATCCTGAACTCAAGTGCCGGATCTTCTGACTCATTAGTCAGGAAAGGTCCACCCTGGATTACTCCACTTCCCATCTTAGCCAGGATTCTACAACTATCCCCAACAGTGTGACCCATTCTGGTTTCGTCGCACAAGAATACAACTAGAAAACTTTATGCAAGCAAATGGAAGACATTTTCTTGTTGGGCTGACAAAAACCATATAGACCCCTTTACAGCCCCTATATCTGAAATCCTGGAATTTTTAACAGAAACCTTTAATGGGGGTGCAGCGGCAGCCATGGTATGAGTACAACTTGCTACCATATCAAACTACCACATAGGAGACATGGGATCCAATATAATATAATGTCTCACAGATTATGCAAAGCCTTTCTGAGGGGTACATTCCTTCTAAGACCCCCATAAGAGAACCACCACCTCCTTGGGACCTTAATTTGGTGTTATCATCCCTAATTCTCCCTCCTTTTGAACCAGCCTCCTCTTGCCCACTAAAGTTCTTATCTTGGAAGACAATTTTTCTAACAGCCATTACTTCTGCGAGGAGGGTTTCAGAACTGCAAGCTCTGTCCATCCATCCTCCCTATCTTATTTTCCACGAAGACAGAGTTTACCTCAGGACAAATCCTTCTTTTCTGCCAAAAGTTTGTTCTGAGGCTAATTTAAGTCAGTCCATTGAGCTACCTGTATTTTTCCCCAGTCATGGCAACAAGGCAGAATACATGCTTCATCAATTGGATGTACATAAGCAGTTATGTTTTTACTTGCATAGGACAAAGGAATTTAATAAAGCTGACCATTTGTTTCATTCTCAGAAAACAGAAAAGGAACTTCAGTGTCAAAAGTCACCTTATCAAAATGTTTATACCTCTCAGATTAAAGAGCTGCCGGGAAAAATTAGAGGACATTCAACCAGAGCTATGTCGACTTCCACTTCCACTGCCTTTCAAGCAAGGCTCCCTTTGGATTCAATTTGTGGTGCAGCTACATGGGTTAATCCTCATAGCTTTATCACTCATTACAAAGTAGATGTGGCCTCCTGGAACAGGGCATCCTTTGGTTCCACTGTTCTGAAGAGTTTATTCCCTTGAGCCACCCAAGAAAGCAGGTGCTGGAGACGCTGTCCCAACCATCAAGAATGAAGGCGAGATAGGACAACATAACATAAAGAAGTTATGTACTCACCATAACATTCCATGTTCATTGTCCATAATCTTACCTTCATTCTTGCATCCCACCTTCCTTCTCCCTTCCTGGAGGATCGAGAGAAATTTTCTGAAATTGGCTGTAATTATTCTTGATTCTCTTCATGCCTTAGAAATTGGGGCAGAGGATCTGTTGTAATTGTTGTATTGGATGGCACAGTCTAGTGATTAGTTGTCTCAAATGAGATCTGGGTAACAGTCGCTAGGCATCTTGGGATAGGATGTAGCCTCGAGCCAGTAGAAGCTCTCGAGCTTTAGTATGCAGCCAAGTCAGAATAGATGCTTGGTTCCAAACCCAACCATCAAGAATGAAGGCGAGATTATGAACATAAACATGGAACGTTATAGTACATAACTTCTTTTTTTATGATACCAGGCATAACATCTACATCTGTGCCATTGATCTGTAGTGCAGATATTCTGATGACTGTTGGCTAGTATGGACATCAGATTTTATCTTTCTTTAGGAATTTGTGGATTATCTAAATAGTAATTGGTGGGGCATGACTTTTAATTTTGAATGTCATCAGATCACTTTGGCTTTTTTAAATGTACAGGTGACCAAAAATCAACATGGTACATTAAGAACATCTTTATTTAGGAAACCATTCCATAAAAAGTCTTTCATGGCAGATAATAGTATACACCCCAGCTATATTATAAATAATATTCCCTTTTCACTGTCCCTTGCAGTTACAAGAATTTGTTCTTCTAATAACAATTGTTAATTTTTTCCAAGATTTAACACAAAGGTTTATACAAAGGGGTTGTACGACTAGTTTAGTTAAGACAGCAAAAGAAAAGACTGATCTGAAAGTCAGGAGAGAGTTACCTGAATATACTGAAAAAACAAATAGATCTGAAACTACTGTTAAATTTGTCATCACTTCTGAGTCAAATCTCTCATACATAAATGAACTAACAGAAATTTTGCCTTGCAAATTTACTTATAGAAAAGGAGAAACTATTGGTCAATGGTTTAATCATTTTAAACAGGCTATTGATCATGTGAACGTGGATATTGTGCAGCCTGTAATGTAGTAAATAAAAATAAAAATGTTTTCTTCTGCTAATGTATCCAAAGTTTTTGATATTTATAGCTTGATTACATGTCAGATTGAATGGATAATTTATTTAGCTACATGAACGCGTTCTACAAAGGGAAAACTTTTAGAAGTTTTAAAACATGAATCACTGAGCATCTTAGTGACATTAGATGTAATAAAACAGCTAGTTCAGTTTATAAAAAAACATGTGTCTGAGCACCCTAATACTTCTTTCATGTTCACATGGATAGATAGAATATTTACAAAAAAAAGTCTAAATAAATTAGGCTGGTGGCACATTTTGGACAAAAAAAAGAAAAGCAATTGTCATGTTGGGTGTTTTGTTTATATCCAAGTTAAATGAACATTTTTAAGATGAAGATCTGATGTTGTCCACTTCATTTCATTCACCTGTGGGTTACAGTTCCAACGGTTGGAACCAACCGGCTGCATTCTTGCAGCTCAAGACTCCTGACTTGAGCTCCTCCTCCCTGTCCATAATGCCCTGCTCCCTGAGAATACCTCAGATTTCATTTCCCGCACTACAAGTTTGCATTGAGTTCCTCGTTCTTGAGCTTCTTCTAGGAATTGTAAATTTTTTGCTGTTTTCTTCCTACCTTTTCCTCTATCTGATGCCCACAGGGAGTGCATTTATGGCTTGGGGCCTAAACATTTGGATGCCCCTTGTGATATTTGCAGGGCTTTTCATCCTTGGGCTCTGGCAGATAGGAGGAGCAAACTGATTTTAAATGGTTTGCTTCCTCCTTCCTCCACCTTGGGTGTGCCTTCTACTTTAGGGCCTCAACCCCATCCCAAAAAGCCCAAGGAGTCCTTGGAGTACAGTAGACATTATCCTGCGTGATCTTCTTCTGAATTGCCTAGGAAAAGGCAGAGTCTTCAGAACTGACTTGCTCAGCCCACTGTCTCTCCTCCTCCCCGGTCATCCTCTTACTGCTCCGGGGCCAAATGGTGCTCCCACAGCATTGGCTGCTACAGTTTCAGTGATGGGGTCAACTCTGCCTGTGTATGCAATGAGGTCTCAGTCTCATTTCCCGCAGCGATCCTCCAGACTCCCATCTACTACTTCTGGGTCTTTCCGAAGTCTGACCTCCAAGAATATCGGTAAGATCATGAGGCAATTTCTCGAGGCACAGATCCAGATGAGGCTTGTGTCCACTCTATTTGCATCACGATCCATGAGGGTTTCTGCATTCCAAATGGTAACTCCTTCTCTAATTCAACCCTTGGTTTCAGAGTTGTCAGTTCGGAGCCAATAGAGATCTCTTCACCTCAGACTTTCTCTCTGACCTGCTTGGCTCCAGCTGCTTTGGTTCTGAGCATGTTTCAGAACCGTAGTGTTGTGGTCAGTTCCAGGGCATTGACCTTGACTCTGAAGCTTTCTGAGCCATCTCTTCCCTTCGGTGCTTTGGCCTTCGACAGATCAGCACTGACTCTCCCCCTCAAAGCGGGAGGCCCATAATCTATGGGAGGTGTCTGTCTCAGTGTTCTTGGCTCTGGTGGGACAGCTCCAGGTGGTTCGGAGCCCTTCCACATTCGAGTTCATGGAGAGGGTTCTCTCCATTCCTAGGAGATCCTCAGCACTTATCTCTATGGAACCTCCCCCTCCTCATGCTGGACTTGCATTGAGGTCTGTGAGCTGCTGCATGGACAGCCAGTACCAGAAACCCCCCACACTCTTCCTCAGTCGATCCCCAGCCTTCTTCCAGCACCTCCCCGGAGTGCCCTGTGAGAAGGTCATTTGGAAGAGATCACGTAAAAGGAGATGTGTGGATTCTACTATGGAATCTCTCACTATGGATACTGATTTTGAGGAAGGTGAATGGTCTCCCAAATCACCACCCGATGAGGTCTCCTTCCCTGGAGGAATCTGTACTGTAGGAGCCTTTCAGGTCCAGCCCATCTACTACCCAGGTACCCCCCCCCCCGGCTGACCTGCTCATCCAGTTGGTGTCATCAAGGGCTTGGAAGGAACCAGATACAGTGGAACCTATCCCCAAATGCACCAACAAGATTTTGAGTGCCCCAGTGGATAAATCTTTCTGGGCCAAAGGAATCCCTGTAGCTGCCATGGTTATGGTAGCAGCCAACAAGTAGGAGCTGGCTCAGGAAAGCTCCTCTGTCCATCCCCTGAATAGAGAATCCTAGGAGTTGGACAGATTTGGCAAAAGAGTCTACACCTCATTTACTTTTCTGCTTAGGGTGTTGAGCTGTTTGTTGCATTTTACCTGGCTACAAAGGAACTCAGTCAAGGAATTTTCTAGCTTTGTTCCAGGGTTCATGTCTGCTAAGGAACGTGAGTCTTCTTCCTCCAGGCAGGCCACCCTACACTCCTTATAACCATGAGATAATCCACCACAAAGATGTTGCTGTCATGGAAATAAAGTTTAATGCTTCATAAGTTAAAACCAAGTTAAAAACACATACATTGACTTAGCGCTTTCACCCTGTCCAATTCCCAGGGCATCATCAGAGTGAAAAATTAAACAATTCATCCCCTTTTATAATAAATTAACATCACTTGCTTCACTATTAATTGCCTGCCTAATTAAACACCTATTCAAAAAGTAGTGAATAAACATATAGAATGCATTCTTAACCAAACAAATGCAAAAAATGTATATAAAAAGTATAAAAAAATAACTTCCTTCTTAATAAAAACAAATTCCCAACAATCAACCCATATTAAATTTGTGTAGTCCTTTTTTTCAACACACTGGCAATGGAACGATCATCATTAATGCCTGGATATTCCATGGCATTGAAACTAAGTTGCCATAATGTTTCTTTCACCTCTAGTTGTTGTTGTTGTTTTTGTGTCTTTCGGCTTATCCCGGTTAGGGGTCGCCACAGCGGAACTCCGGTCCGCTAATGTTTGGTAGTGGATTTTTACGTGCCGAGTTACCAGCCCTGACGCACAACCTTCAATGAAGGCACACCCATTCATGCATGCCTCCACACAGAAGACGCTGTAGCTGAGAATCGGACGCGACAACGCTACCGCAGCACCACTACCGCAGGTACTCACCCCCTCTCTCATTTGGAATAATTTTGTCGATGATAAAAAATAAAAACAACTTAAAGTTGCCACAAGTCAAACTATGACAATATAGCGCATTATTAGTTTTCTTGTTCTTTATATCCCTAGTATGTTCAGCAATTCTTTCTCTTAATTTGTGTATCATTTTACCTACATAAAATGCAAGACATACTGTACATGACGCAACATAAACCACCATCTTAGTGTTACAGTTGCACCGACCTGGAAACTGAATAGTTCTGTTGTACCCATGTATAGCAACGTGTGAGCCATCATTAACAAACCTGCAGTACCTACACATACCACATTTTGACATTTTTGATTTATAATTTTATTTATTTTTTATTTTACATTTGTTAACCAGGCTAGTCCAACTGGATATATTTCCATTTTCAGCAGAGGCCCAGGGAGAAAAGCTCCACAGTAACATTTACATGTTTATAATGTACAATTATAAGAGAAAAAAATAAAAATGTAAGACAAAAAATACATGAGAGAACAGTAGTTACAAAGTCATACTATCTAAGAAGATACCATATTCAAAGAGAATTATTTACACAAATATAAAGAAATACATTAGTTAAAAATAATTAGAGAGCCTTAGCTACAGAGAAGTAAGTTAATTAAGAAATACAGAAACTTTGAAAGGAATAAGATACTCATACAGTAAGGTATGTGAGGTTGTTTACAATAAGTTCACAGTTATTTCATATCCTATTTGCAGGAAATAGTTTAAAATAGTTTCCGCTACTCAGGGGTAAATAGTGTTAAAAAGGTGAGGGGAGGCAGGATAGAGAAAGATGGCAAAAGAGAATGCAGACAATTAGTCAGGGTAACAGCAAGGGCATAACCAGTGTGTTTTAAGATGTTGCTTCAGCCTTTGCTTAAAAAGGGGGAAGGAGAAGAAGCGCTGTTAGATCTGATGGCAACATGTTCCAATATTTTTCAGTGGTATTAGAAAACAAGGAGTCACCTGCCAAGTTATTAGACTTGGTAATGCTAGCCAGTAGTTTAGTGGAAGAGCATAAGGAATTGAGGTTTGCATAGGGGTAATAAGGTTAGAGAGTATCGGTGTGTTCTTAGGTTGGTAGAATATCCTATGAACAATGGTAAGTACGGAAAGTATCAGAATGTTTTTTAGTTCAAGCCAGTCAAGCTGCTTTAGGTTCAGACAGTGGTGCGTTCTAAATGGGTTCCCAGTGGCAAACCTGGTAATATTATTATAGAAGTTAGTTAGTTTAGTGAGATTATTTTTCTTTAGGTTAGTATATATGGGGGAAGCATAAAGAAGAGTGGAAAGTAAATGGGAGTGGGCAATAGTAGTTCTGGCTGTTGGTGTTAAGAAGGGTTTTATTCTATGTAGGGAGCCCAATTTTCTATTTACGGCTTTTATAGCGTTATTTATATGATTATCAAATGTAAGGTTATTGTCAATTAAGACTCCTAATAGTTTGGTGGTAGAGTCTGGGGTTATAATGGTGCCATTATTTGATAGAGAAATTGATTGGGGGGGACTTACTGTTAGGTGTAAAGAGTAAGATCTTGTTTTCTTTGGCATTCAAGGGGAGGCAGCGTTTTAGGAACCATGCCTCAACTGAGTTGAATACTGTCCGAGTTAGAGATTGTAGTTCAGATGTAGAGTTGGCAGAACATATGAGCGTGGAATCATCTGCATATTGTATGCAAGTAGCTTGATGGATCGCTAAGTAAAGGTCATTGATGAATACTGAGAATAGAAGTGGACCGAGAATGGAGCCCTGAGGTACTCCAAGGGAGACTGGCAGGTGGGAAGATAGTTTATTCTCCAAAACAACTGCTTGTTGCCTATTGTTAAGGTAGGACTTAAACCAGAGAACAGCCTTGGTGTCAAGAGCAAGGGATTCAAGAGTTTTTAGGAGTAATGGGTGGTTGACCATGTCAAAGGCTTTTGACAGATCAATAAAGAGTGCAGATTAGAGAATGTTGTTACGGTTTTTATTGATAGAGTCGGTGAAAGATAGGAGGGCTGTGGTGGTACTATGAAATGGCCTGAAGCCATGCTGACAGTTAGTTAGTATATTATGTTGGGTTAGGTGGTTAATACATTGATTGTGAATACATTTTTCCATAACTTTTGCTAAGGGTGATAAGAGTGCTATCTGCCTGTAGTTGGAGTACTCATGTGAGTTTCCACCTTTATGTAGAGGGATAATGTGGGAGATTTTCCAGATATCTGGGATGGTTCCTTCATTTATGGTTCTGTTTATAAGGATGGATACAGGATAAGCCACTGCTTTGGCTGATTTTTGGAGGTATTCAGATGGTATTTGGTCTGCAAAGGGGGTACATGGCTTAAGTTTATGTATAAGTTTTTGGATGTACAAGGTAGCGCTGGGTTGTATTTGGAATGTTGGGAGAGTATTAGGTAAAGAGGTTTGGAGATTAGAGTTGTTTGTGGACAGTTGGCAGGCTAGAGATTTTATGGTGTCAGTGAAGAAGGTATTGAAGGCATTGGCAGTTTGAAGGGAGGTATTGTTATCAGCCCCCAGAGGGGTGGTGTACTGGAGTGCCCTAAGTGAAGGAGTCTATTAACGCTAGACCAGAATTTTTGTGGATTGTTATGGTGAGATTGCTGTAGTTTACAATAGTAGTTTTTTTGTCAGTCAGTATAGCTTTTTTAGTAGTATTCCTTAGCTGTCTAAATGTTTGTTGCTCTGAGATATTTTTGGATGTTCTCCACTTGGCCCAAGATTTATTCCTAAGCAATATGAGATGTATAGTTTCTTTTGAAAGCCAGGGGGCAGGTTTGGACTTCATTCTGATAGAACATTTAGGAGCATACTTGTCAAGGACAGTTAAGAATTTAGAGTTGAAATATTTAACTGCCTGCTCAAGAGGGAGAGTTTTTAGGGGATACAAGTTACAGGCATTAAGTTCATTTTGGAATAATACAGGGTTAAAATGTTTGTTGCATTGAGAGATCTTGTAAGTAGGAGTGTTAGGGATATCATTCATCTTATAATGTAAGTTAACATATGATCACTTAAGTCATCTGGTAGAGTTCCTGCTTTGTAAACTTGTTGATGTTTATTAATGAGTATCCAATCTAGGATACTCTGTTGTTGGGTTTGTTAAGTCTAGTGGTGGTGGTAATAGTTTGACTAAAGCCATGAAGATTAATATGTGATGAAGGATTCTCTGTGTTTACACATTTCCAGTCAGTATTAAAATCACCAAGTATAATGGTTTCTTGTGGGTAAGAAGTTGATACCCAGCTTAGAATGTCTTCTATTGTAGAGATATTATTACCAGGGGGTAGGTAGATGCAGATAATATATAGGGCTTTGTAAGTGTTTAGTTGAAGTTGAGAGATCAAAACTTCAGCCTTACTATCCTGAGGTGGATTCTAAGATATGGAGGAGATCTGTAGGGTGGATTTATACAGTAGAGCTACTCCCCCACCCTTACGTTTAGTGCAGTCGAGTTTCAGTATGTTGTAACCTGGGGGAATTATTTCATTATCTTTAGTTACAGGTTTTAACCAGGTTTCAGTAAGGCAGAGGATATGAAAGGAATGAGTATCAAGGAGGGCATGGAGATGGGCAATTTTATTGTTTATACTGCGGATATTAAGATGACCTAAAAGTAAAGTTATGGTTGGGGGAGTGGTAGAAGGGGTTGTAAAAGTTGGGATACTTGTAGTGCCTGGGTTGGGGTGGATGCCACCATCTTTTAAGGTGGGAGTTTTTAGGGCAGAAAATGGATAGTTGAGGAAGCTAGTTAGGTATTTTAGTTTTTTTAGAGTTTTGTTATTGAATTTAATATGAGTAAGTCGATGATACTTGGCTAGCAGGTAGCAGGGTGTGGATGTGGTGTTTATTTGAAAATGGGTAAAGGTGTAGTTGTAACTAGCTGTTTGTTTAGGAGAGTAGTTGAAGTAGTTATAATTAACTTTATTAATTAAAATAATTCACCTGTTTACTATTTTGTTGTTCAAACAGCCCTTTAAGGTTGTTCCCTCGACTGTACACAATGCATGGCTCCATACCTAGTAGATTTTTCATCTCCCTAGGTAAAATTAAATCCCAACAATTGTTAAATACTGTTTTTATTGAAAGAGCATTCTGGTTAAATGGTAAAACCATAACATTATATCTGATGATGTAAATCTTCATTCGTTCCTTACTGATAGGACTTCAGTTCTGTTTTTGGAACCGACCCTGCCAATGCACAAGCTTGCGCCAGCCAAAAACTCTTGAGCTAAGTTCTACCCATAGTGCCCCTCTTCTCCTTCTCTTTAGATTTCATTTGCTGCGTAGTTTTCAAGAGGTGTCAAGCCATCTCTCTCAGCTAAGTGACAGATTTTTGGTATTTTTACATATCTTTCTTGAATTTACTTGTACTTTGTACCTTTTTTATGATTATATATCTTTCTTCTTATCTGTGACATTTATTCTTCTCCCGTTTTTGGTAGTCTAAATACCATTGTTGGTATGGCCCCTCTCTTACCTTTGTGGTAATCCTGTTACCATACTTGGTATTTCCTTTCTCTCCCCCTTTTCTAAGCAAAGAAAAAAAAGAAAATGTGTGTGTGTGTATGCATGTATGTATATATATATATATATATATATATGTATATATATATATGTATATATATATATATATATATGTGTGTGTGTGTGTAGATATATATATATATATATATGTGTATATATATATATATATATGTATATATATATATATATATATATATATATATATATACTTTATCTTTTATATTTTTATATATTCCTCTCTGTCTCTGGATTTTCTGCTTGTATCTGACTATTTTTCTATAACTGTTGTTACCTTAAATATGTCAGACAAAAAAGGAACAACCAGATTTAAACAATGTGAGAAGTGTGGGCGGAAAATGTCTAATTTGGATTGACAATTAATGTGTGTCTACTGCCTTGGAGTTTCTCATCTCTAGACTCAACCTCCTTGTGACTTCTATAAACATTTTAGTTCTTGCACTCTTGCTGAGTGCAAGAACAAACTCATTCTTAAGGGCTTGCTAAAAACCCCTTTTTGGAAGCCCTCTCTGAGGTGGAGGTCTCACCATCTCCCAGAAAAGATAAGAAAAAGAGAAGCCATTTGGTTCCGACCTCTCTGACTCCTATGGAACCGACCTTGGCACTGAAATCCAAAATTTTGCTTTGGACCAGATACTCTCCAACTATAGATCCCTTTCTTGGACAACAATATAGCCCTTTTCTGGAAATACCAGACTCTCCTACCAAAGTATTTACACGGTCCACCAGGAGTCTCTCTGAATTAGATGTACTGAGGCTTGTTGAGCAACTTTTGGCAGCTGGAGGAATTCCAATCCTGCCCAGGACTACCCTCCCACCTGGAGCCAAAGTTTTCTCTGCACAGTTTCCAGCACATCCTCCTTCAACCTCTTCCCAGGCTTTGGAGCCCTCCATTCCGATGTCTACCTTGGTGCCTATGCCTTCGGTTCCTGTGACGATTCCCTTCATGGTTCCAGAGCCTCCCCTCTGGACTCCACCCTATTCGGAGCCAATCTGGTTTGTTGGCATCATGACTCCTAATTCAGCGCTGACTTTTTCTATGGCACTGTCTACAGCTCCAGTTGTTCTGGCAGTTCCTGGTTCTTTCGAGGCTCCTATCCTGGTGGTGGGCTCATTGGAGTGGTGTTTGACCCTGGTTCCAAGGTTGTCCCTCTCGGTTCTGGGCTCCCATCCCTCTTCGGGTGGGCCTGCCTTCAGGTGATGGAGAAGACTCTTGCTTCCACAAGCATGCATTTGGCACCTCCATTGTCAGAACTGATCTCTGTCTCTCTCCTCTAGCATGCAGTTGATGCAGCCCACTTTGAGCATGGAAGCAGCAAGATACCCTGCTCCAGGGCACCTGCTTTTCTAAGTCCTCCTCAGAAAGACCCAACTCAATGGAGCCACCCTGAAAGAGAACATGCAAGAGGAAGCACACAAATTCCCCTGAGGAATCCCTCACTGAAGATGCGGATTTCAGTGAGGGAGAAGGGTCCCCATGATCACCCCCTGAAGATGTCTTCTTTGGAGACATATTGGTGATCCTAAAACAGAGGGGTGACTAGAAGCCTACCAACCCTTCTACTGAGGAATCTGTATTCTTACAAGCTTTGCGTGCTCGACTTTCTACTTCCTGGGTGACCCCACCTGCAGATGAACTAATTAAGCTCATTGTGCAGCATACCTGGAAGGCCCTTGGCAACATTGAGTCAATTCCTCAGAGGCCTGATAAGATTCTTTCCCCACCAGAAGACCAACCCCATTGGTCCAAAGGTTTGACAGTAGACTCCATGGTTGTGATAGCAGCCACCAAGAAAGAACTTGTGGAAGAAAGTTTGACTGTCCATCCTCCAAACAGGGAGTCCCAGACGATAGACAGATTGGGAAAGTGGACATAAGCTTCAGCAACCTTTGCCATATATTCTATGAATTACATAGCACATTTCACACGTTTCCAGAGGGACCTGATTTCAGAACTTTCAGGAAGTTTGTCAGGGATATTACCTGACGAGGTGTGGGATAAAATCACCTCTCAGCTTGCTACCCTAGAGTCCATTTCTAACTCCTCCATGCGGTTGATAACCTATACAACCGAGGGGGTAGCTAGAGCAGCCACTTCAGGTGTTGTCATGAGACGGCATGCCTGGATGCACTTATGTGACTTCAAGCACCCCTTCAAGCCTTCCTTTGTTAGTGCTCCTGTTGATAAGTCTTCCTTATTTGGCCCTAAAGTTAAGGACACATTAGCCAGATGTGAGAAAGACCCTATCTGCCACGTATTTCAGCTCCTCAATGATCCTACTTCAAGAATCAGTGGGGCGGAAAGATGTGATTCAAGAAATCCCAATGACCTTTCCATGACACACATGGCAAGCAATCCCCCCAGGGCAAGAGGGGGGAACTCATCTGGGAGATGCCCCTATCATTGCAGAGGGGGGGGGGGTCGCAAAACTAGGGTTCCAGTGATTCCTTCTCTGGTCAACCATATCAGTGGTCCTGAAGGAGCGGCCTGATTGCTTTCCTCTGGAAGCAGTCAGGGGACGTTTTTCCCTGCACCACTTGGTCTGGCAATTAATAACGTCGGACTCCTGGGTGCAGAGGATTACAACCAGAGGATACTATATTCCCTTCGACCTTTATCCCAAGTCTCTAAGGTGAATCCCTGATGTCCCACCCAGTCAGGGAGATGCAGCAGAGTGAGAAGTTCAAAAGCTGCTAGAAAAAAGAGAGTCATCCAAGTAGTCCCACCAGACCAAATAGGATCCGTTTTTTACTCGAGATTCTTTTCAGTGCCAAAAAAGACATGGGACTGGAGACCAATTTTGGATCTCAGTATTCTAAATAAGTTTGTCAGACAAGAAGAATTTCAGATGGTCACGGTTCAGTCCATTCTCCCATTCCTGGAGAAGAATGACTGGATGTGCTCTATAGATCTTCAGGATGTGTATTACCACATAAAAATGGACAAATGGACCAGAAGATACCTCTGCTTCCAGCTGAGAGCCAATTATTACCAATTTCAAGTACTGCCCTTTGGTCTCTCCACAGCCCCCAGAGTGTTCACTAAATGCATGGCAGTAGTAGTAGCTCATCTCAGACTACAAGGATTCCGTGTGTTTCCATACCTAAACAATTGGCTCCTCACCGCTCCATCCAGGAGTCTACTGCTTCAAGCCATGTCGTACACTCAAGGCTTGGTAGAACGTCTGGGAATCTCTATAAACTTAGGAAAATCGACCCTGGTACCGACTCAAACCTTAGAGTTCATTGGGGCAATGTTTGACACAATCTCTTGCCGATTTGACCTGCCTCTTCACAGGCTGCTAAAACTGAGAGCTCAACTTTAAATAATATTTTATTTTCTACAACTGCTGGACTCCATGGATGCTGCAGTTCCACTGGTCCCTCTTGCAAGGTTCCATATGAGGCTATTGCAATGGCTCCTATCTTCTCAATGGTCTCTTCTAACACATCCAATGTCTCACCCGAGTCGCATAACAAGTCAATGCAAGCAGGATTTGAGTTGGTGGATGAAGCCAGAGGAGGAGTTATGGAGTTGACCTTTTTCACCCCCTCAACCCAAAGCCACAGTGACCACAGAAGCTTCCCTGATGGGGTGGGGGGGCATTTTCAAGGAAGGATCATCCAAGGCACTTGGTCTCCCTTAGAGGCCAAATTGTATATGTGTCCTAGAACTGAGGGTGGTACTCTTAGCATTGCAAGCATTCCAAACAACCCTTCAACTACAAATGCAGCAGCTTCTTCATCCTAATTCCCCCACAGGGGGAGTCACTGAGAGATACTTTGATTCACAATTGGCCCCTGGATCTACTGTATGCCTTTCCACCCATTCCACAGTTCCTGAAGAAAGTGCAATGGCTGAGAAGCAAAGTCATCCTCATTGATCCTTGCTGGCCTCACCAAGTTTGGTTCCCCTTCCTTTGGCCTCATTTGGTTGACCGCCCATGGATCCTGGACCCATTTCCAGGACTCCTATCTCACCCACAGGGGTTGGTTCATCCCAACCTTCATAGCCTTAAGCTAACAGCTTGGTATCTCCACTTCCATTGATTACCAGGCAAATACACTTATCTTTCCCAGTCTGAAAGATTCTTCTGACTTCCCATAAACCCTCCAGCAGAAAAATGTATCATAGCAAATGGGTCATATTTACAATTTGGGCTAAGGTATAAGGACTCCCATGTTAAGTTGTCAATCTCGCCTTCATTCTTGCTTGATGGGTTCGGAGCCGATCCTCGGCTCCGACTCGGCACTTGCTTTAGCTCGAGAACTCCTTTTACCAGCTCGAGGCAGCCCCATATCCCATGATGCAAGGCGGTAAGTACCCAGATCTCGTTTGCCGCTTCGCTTAGGAGGTCTTCTTTTTACCAGCTCCTGGTAAGTTGTTCACTTTTGTGATATTTAAGCCCCCTTTTAGTCAGAAACACCTTTATTGATAGTTTAAGTTTATATTACAACCTTTTCTGACAGAAATTCCCTGTCTCCTTTAGTTTTTTGTTAGTCAATCTTTTCCCTATCCCATCCCCCCCCTGTTAGGGTGTGTGTGTTGGTTTTTATAGAATACCTTTTGGTATTTTGTTAAGTTAATTTTGACTGGTGTGTGTGTGTGTTGTGTTTTCGGCACCATGTCAAAGGAGAGGGTCTCAGGTTTTAAGAAGTGTGACTCGTGCTGTCAGAAGATGTCTCTGACAGACGGTCACACTTCTTGCCTGTATTGTCTGGGCCCTCTTCACCTGCAGGACTCCTGTGCTATTTGTCACTCCTTCAGCCAGAGAGTCCTGCAGGAGAGACGTAATAAGCTGATTCTTAGGGGCCTTCTTAAGCCGGAGGGCTCTCCGGCTAAGTCGGCTCCACCAAAATCAGCAAAATCTGCCAAGGCCCAGGCTTCTGTATCTAAGCCTGCGGCCTCGGCTCCGACTCGTACTGAGTCGAGATCGGCTCCGGCTGGAGCCGATTCTGGCTTGACAAAGCTTTCAGCACCGATGGCTATCGGTGCCGAATCTGTATTGTCCACTTCGATGTCGGCTCCGATCGGTTCCGACACTCATGTGGCACAGGCATCGGTGTCGGCTCCGATCGGCTCCGACACCGTTACTCTGGTGGCTGTATCGGCTCCGGCTGGAGCCGATACATCGAGGCTTCCTGTTGGCTCCGAAAAGTCGGCTCCGACAGGATCTATAGTATCGGCTCCGATGGCTCATTCCAGGAAGAGGTCGAGGTCTCCTTCCTTGGAGCCGATACTTTCGGCTCTGGCTTCACCTCTTCTATCGGAACGGAGCCATCGGAGCCGATCTTCAAGGTCATCCAGGTTGTCAGATCATGACCTAGAGAGAGTGGTCAGTAGATTACTCAAGTCACAGGTACTGGCCCAAATGTTACACAGTCCGTCTCAGCAGACGACTGTTGGTCCACACCCCGTTACAGTTCCTCCTTCAACTCTACCCCAGAGCTTGGAGTTGGAGTCTTCGGGAATGGTTACTGCTACGGCTGGAGGACGGATACCCCTTCTGTTCCTTCAGCCTCTACTCTTATCTCCTCTTCGAGACCTTCCTTAGAGGGATTCGGTGGTTGGGCTTCCATGGTCTCCTCCGAGGGGGTGAGTGGCATCGGACCCTTGTCCGAGCCCGCTCTCCCCCTTGGAGCCTCGGCCTTGGTGAGCTCGGCTCCGACATCTGCCTCGGAGACTTCCCTTTCGGTGGTCCCTGGAGTTCCTAGCTCTTCGGAGCGGGTTCTCTCGGACCTGCCTGGGAGGGGAGCATTCGAGGTGATGAAGAGTGTACTGGCCACTGGTATCAGTCAGCAGTCTGTTCCCGTAGCTCCTCCCTCTATAGTACCTGTTGACATCTCTGCCACTTCTCTTGCTACAGGACCCAGAGATCCTCCGCTTCAGGTTTCCCCATTGGGAATTTCCCCCTCTTCCGAGGATTCTCCTGATGTTTTGGGAGATCCTCCTAGGAAGAGGACTTGTAAGAGGAAGCATGTAGACTCCCCGAGTCTGTCACTTCGGATACTGACTTTGATGAGTCAGAGGGATCCCCTAGATCCCCCTCTGAGGATGTCTCCTTCTCAGACATCCTAGAACTTCTGAAACAGAGGGGAAACTGGCCCACCAACAATCCCTCTGAGGATGAGTCAGTATACCTAGAGGCGTTTGGATCTCGGCCCTCCACCTCCTGGGTGTCTCCGCCTTTCGACCCCCTTATGCAGGTGATTGCACGAAAGGCGTGGACAGCTCCTGACTCTGTAGAGCCAGTCCCTAGGAGGCCTTCAAAATTTATCACTGCCCCGAGTGACAAACAATTCCTTACTAAGGGTGTCCCCGCTGATGCCATGGTGGTGGCTGTGGCCACCAAAAAGGAACTTGCAGATCCTTCCGTGCCCGTCCATCCTCCTAATAAGGACTCTAGGACCATGGATAGGTACGGTAAGCGGATGTTTTCCTCAGCGACCTTTGCTATGCGTTAAGCTGAATTACCTATGTCACTTCACCAGACTCCAGAGGGATATCCTGAAGGAGCTGGGAGAAGTAGTTCAGGATCCTACAGCTGCAGGGGCTCAAGAAAAAATTGCTTCTCAGCTAGGAACCCTCAATTCCATTGCAAACTCCTCCATGCGGCTAATATCTTATGCTGCGGATGGAGCGAGTAGAGCCGCAGGCACAGGTGTGGCTCTTAGACGCCAAGCCTGGATGCGGCTATGTGATTTTGCGGATCCCTTTAAGGCGTCCTTCACAAATTCTCCCTTTGATGGGTCAGCTTTGTTTGGCCCTCAGGTGAAGGAAACCTTGACCAGGTGCGAGCAGGACGGCAAGACTCTTTCTGCTGTTGGAGTCCGTTTTCCACCCCTCTAGGCCTTATCCCAAAGGACAGAAGGGTGGGAAGATGTGGTTCCGTAAATCCCAAGGAGTCACGCCGGATTCACGTGGTCAGTTTACCCCTAGAGGCAGAGGGGTAACAATAACAGACGCTCTAGAGGCAGAGGGGGTCCGAAGAACCAGGGAAACAGGGAGCCTCTCTCTGACAAGCCCTTTCAGCATCCCTGAGGTGTTGCCCGGCTGTCCCTATTTGGAGGCAGTCGGGGGAAGATTATCACTGTACCCAGAAGCCTGTCATTCCCTCACTCAAGACAGATGGGTACAGTCGATCATATCCAAGGGTTACATAATTCCTTTCGAGGAAAGTCCCTTCCAGATGTACCACCCGGTCTAAGGGAGATTGCAGAGTCAGAAATCGCAAAACTACTGCAAAAAAGAGCCATTCAGCCAGTTACAATAGACCATTCAGAGCCCGGAATCTACTCAAGGTTCTTTTTGGTCCCCAAAAAGACGGGAGACTGGAGACCAATATTGGATCTCAGCAGACTCAACAAGTCTGTCAGGAAGACAAGATTCCGAATGGTCACTCTTCAGTCAATTCTGCCCTTCTTACAGAAGGACAACTGGATGTGCTCAATAGATCTTCAGGATGCGTACTATCACATCAAAATTCACAGACGCTCCAGGAGATTTCTCCGCTTTCGGCTGGGGTCCAGTCATTTCCAGTTCAGAGCCCTGCCCTTTGGTCTCACTACAGCCCCCAGAGTGTTCACCAAATGCATGGCAGTGGTCACGGCTCACCTGAGACGTCAAGGATTCCAGGTGTTTCCGTATCTCGACGACTGGCTCCTGTCAGCCACCACCAGGCATCAGCTTATACAAGCCAGGGATTACACAATAGACCTTTGTTCTCATTTGGGCATCTCAATCAACTTCGAAAAGTCATCCTTATCGCCCTGCCAGTCTATTACCTTCATAGGCGCAAACTTAAACACTGTTAAGATGTCAGCTACCCTTACAGAACAAAGAGTTTCAGACATTCAGACTCATGTCAAGATCATTCTGGCCAGCAAGAAAATACAGGCCAGAATGGTTCTAAAGGTATTAGGTCTCATGGCTGCGGCCATTACTCTTCTTCCCTGGCTCGATTCTACATGCCTTCTTCAGTGGATGCTGTTCACACAGTGGTCATACCAGCAACTTCCAATGCGTCACCAGATTCTGGTGACACAGACATGCAAAGAGCATCTTGCTTGGTGGATCACATCGTCTCAGGTTCACCAAGGCAGGTGCTTTGTACCTCCGTCCCCGATAGCCACTGTCACCATGGATGCCTCCCTGATCGGGTGGGGGGGTCATTATCAGGGCAGGATGGTTCATGGGACGTGGCAACCGTTCGAGTACCATCTGCACATAAATGTCCTGGAGATGAGAGCAGTGCTTTTAACATTGCAAGCCCTCAACAACTTTCTTCCCGTAGGGACAATTGCAGTCCACACAGACAACATGTCTGTAGTTTGGTATATCAACAAACAGGGCGGAACCAAGTCCTACCCCTTGTGTCGAGAAGCGCTCAGACTTTGGCAATGGGCGATCTCCTCTCATCGGTTTCTGGTAGCAATGCATATCCCTGGGAAAACCAACATTATAGCGGACAGATTGAGCAGAGCTATCCTCATGCCTCATGAGTGGTCTCTCAAGCAATCTATAGCGGAAGAGATTTTTCTGGAATGGGGTCGTCCATGTTGTGATCTTTTTGCTACTCCCCAAAACAGCAAATGTCCAGACTTCTTCAGCCTCTTCCTCCATCAGGCCATCCCCAGAGACGCTCTGACCCAGGATTGGCCCCAGGGACTTCTTTATGCCTTCCCTCCATTTCCTCTGATCCCTCATGTGATCCAGAAAGCTACCGTTTGAGAGCCAAATTGATTCTCATTGCCCCTTACTGGCCTCGACAAGTTTGGTTCCCGTTCCTCCATCATCACCTTTTGGTGCAGCCGTGGCATCTGGACCCAGTGCCAGATCTTCTGATTCACCAATCCGGTCAGCTGCACCGGTCAATCCCTTCTCTCAACCTCACAGCATGGTTGCTCCACTTCCTTCCTTAGCCAGGCTTCCTTTGATCTCTAACCCAGTTAGAGACATCATAGTAGCTTCACTAAAATCCTCTACCAGGAGGATTTACACAAGCAAATGGAAACGTTTCTCTTATTGGGCTAAGGCCCAAAATATTGATCCTTTTACTGCCCCTGTTCAGGCAGTTCTGGACTTCTTAGCAGAGATTTTTCATGCAGGCTCCTCTTCTTCCACAGTCAGAGTTCAATTGGCTGCTATTTCCAATTTTCATGTCGGGATAGCAGATCATAATATTATGTCCCATAGGCTCTGCAGGGCCTTCTTGAAAGGAATTTTCCTACTAAAACCTCCAATCAGGAATCCTCCTCCTCAGTGGGATCTAAATTTAGTGCTGACATCCTTGATTCTTCCCCTTCGAGCCAGCTGTTTCTTGTTTCCTGAAATATCTTTCTTGGAAAACGTTATTTCTAGTGGCTATTACATCTGCCAGGAGGGTGTCTGAACTTCATGCTCTTTCAGTTCGACCCCCCTATTTGGTTTTTCACAAAGACAGAGTATCTTTGAGAACTAACCCAACCTTTTTACCTAAGGTCGCTTCAAAGAACAATTTGAATCAATCCATTGATCTCCCGGTATTTTTCCCTAACTATTCAGATAGAGCTGAACAAAAGCTACATTATCTTGATGTCCATCGTCAACTTAGATATTATTTGGACAGAACAAAAAAATTTAGAAAATCTGATCAACTTTTTGTTTCCTATCACGGATAATAAAAAGGCCTTCCTGTTTCTAAAGTGACTTTGTCCAGATGGCTTTCTTCGTCATCTCTGAAATTTATACACTCAGGGGAAAACAGCTGTGCTCAAAACCTAAAGCACATTCAACTAGGAGCTTAGCTACTTCTACAGCTTTTCAAGCTAGACTTCCTTTGGACACTATTTGTGCAGCGGCCACTTGGGCCACTCCTCACACTTTTGTTTCCCATTACAAATTGGACTTGGCCTCCAGGGACAGAGCCAGTTTTGGCTCTACAGTCCTCAAGAGTTTGTTCCATTGAGCCACCCAGGATAGAGGTGCTAGGGACGGTCCCATCAAGCAAGAATGAAGGCGAGATTGACAACTTAACATTAAGAAGTTATGTACCTACCATAACATTCCATGTTAGTTGTATTCTCGCCTTCTTTCTTGCGACCCTCCCTCCTTCCCCCTGGCCTGGACAGACCTTGTATAAGAAACTATTATGCTAAAGACCATTCAGACCTGGTCCTTTTTCCATCTGTAAGTTTCTTCTTCCTTTGGGAAGTATTTTATGCTTGGTGCTATTGCCCTTTGTCAACAAACGAGAACTGGGTACTTACCGCCTTGCATCATGGGATATGGGGCTGCCTCGAGCTGGTAAAAGGAGTTCTCGAGCTAAAGCAAGTGCCGAGTCGGAGCCGAGGATCGGCTCCGAACCCATCAAGCAAGAAAGAAGGCGAGAGAAGACAACTAACATGGAACGTTATGGTAGGTACATAACTTCTTATTTTCAATGATGGTTCATAAAGTTTTAGAATACCTGTTGACCCTACTTCATTCAGGAGCCTCACCCTCTACTATTACAGTCCAACTGATGGCTATCACCAATTTCCATAACGTTTTCAATGATTCCTCATTAATGTCTCATCATCTTTGCAAAACCATCATAAAAGGAATTATACACCTCAAACTACCTATTAGAACCCCAACTGAACCATGGAATTTGACTTTAGTCCTACAAGATTTGACCTGCTCACACTTTGAGCTTTCCGTCTCAGGTGACAAAGTATTTATCCTGGAAAACCTTATTCCTAGTGGTTATCAGCTCAGCCAAGAGAGTATCAGAACTGCAGGCCTTGTGTGTCAACCCACCTTACTTGATTTTCCACAAAGAAAGAATATCACTTCGTACTAACCCTTCCTTTTTGCCCAGAGTTATCTCAAATTCAAGTCTCAACCAGTCCATTGATTTACCAGTCTTTTTTCCTGAATTTTCCAACAGAAGGGAATACCAGTTACACATGTGGCTAACAAAGTTCACAGATGACTACAAACCAGGAGCCATTATTGAATCCCCTAATGATGTGGATATTCTACAAAAGGGCCTTACAGAAGCAGATGCTTGGTGCCAGAGCCAT
>NC_056732.1:692706957-692708828 GCF_019279795.1 Protopterus annectens | reverse complement strand
GGGCTATCTTCTGTGACCTACTATACAGAGGCACAGTCAACTAATCTAAAAGGGTGACGAAAGCCAAACACACTCTGGCTAGGCTTATAAATGCCCTAGGGCAGATAGCCTAGTATCAACCTATGAACCTATTAAAGAAAATTTAGTAATTTCTTTGTCTTAAAATCTCTGGACATTTGCCATTTTATAGATTTTGTTTGACAGGGCAAAACTGCCCAAAGTGGGACTGTCCCTCGCAAAGAGGGACATGTGGTAACCCTACGCTGCCGTGGTTTCTTCGGCAGGAACTGCTATAGCAATAGTTTACAGAAACAGAGCTACAGCAGTTCTTTTGCACAGATGACCACGGCTTCAAAACTCCAGATATGTATTTATTTATTTATTTATTTAAGAAACCAAGTATAACTTTAGCAGAAAAAAAACAGTAAAACAACCGAGGATCAAAGCAAAGATCAGACAGAGACTGAACAGTGTAAATATATGACATATGCACTGGAAAAACTTAGAAGCAACTGGGAATATATATCTTGCTATAAACAAATAGAATGCTCTAAAGTGTCAGATATTGCCGTTTTGAGGAGATGCCTACCGGTGCACGCTGTTGCATTTCATGATCATGTTTTAGAGACATGATTAAACTTTATATAAGTGCCATAAATTATAACTTACCTGACAAAACACACAGAATGAAGTAGAGAGCACCCTGTGAAGCTGAGAACCGAAGAGTTGAGTGTTTTATTCCTGAGGGAAGTAAAACAGGACCGGGATAAAAGTTTGCAACATTTTTAAAGACTCACAAATACTTGCACAAATGTAGAAGTTCACCAAAACAAAAAATAAAAATAAACTAATGTCCAGGCCACCAGTAAAAGCAAAAAACTTTTATACAAATTCACAAATCCGCAGATGAGTGCTTTCGTCTCTCAACAAGACTTCTTCAGATAAAACTGCACAAGTGCTACACATACTATATATAACAGTCATAATTACTTTCAATTAGAATTTAAAGCACCACACTCCAAATACACAAATTTAAGACATATAAAAATCCTCATACTGTAATACATTTGTGTGTAAAAACACACTAAACAATAATACAAGGAGAAACAAATGATGAAGGTTTATTATAAAGGTTTGTAATGTGTCCCCAAACAAATATATAGATATATATTTAATGAATGTAAAAAGTGTGAATCAAACCCTTACAGCCTTAGCTGTTAGCACTGGTTTGATACTCACATATTCGTTGAGGCCAGGGGGGATGTTAGCCTTCAATCTCAATTGCCATTTCAATTCCATATGCAACAATACATTTTTCATATCCCCACCCCTAATGTTATATTTAACAACATCAATGATGACAAATTTAAAACCACTAAAAGACAGACATGAAACTGAATGTTTAAACAAGGCACTGGTGTCTTTTCCAGTCCTTATGTCATACAAGTGCTCATATATTCTGTCCTTAAAAGCTCTCTCAGTTTTTCCTATGTAGAATGCTGAGCACTCCACACATGCAGCCAAATAGACCAACATCGTGGTGTTGCAATTGCCCCTACAAAATGTAACTACACTATTTAGTCCGTTACGCAAGTGGATGCAATCTTCCATATAAATGTACGGACATTGGCTGCACCTTCCACAAGAACTGGTTGCCTTTTTGATTTTAACATAGTTCTCCACATTTTCAAATAACCTTTTAAAATTCCTTCCTGTCATAAAAATAAAAGTGGGTTTGGTTCCTACTGCTTCGTATAAATCTTTATTGGTCTTAAGCATACTCCAATTATCTCTGACTATTTGAGTAAAATAATCAGTGAACAGATTGAACTCAGTGACACATGTCCCTTGAAAACTATTTCCAGTGTTTT
>NC_056732.1:692671957-692701957 GCF_019279795.1 Protopterus annectens | reverse complement strand
TTCCATCATTGGTGTTTGTTTTTAAACATTTCATTACATGTGGTGTGGATAGGGACTGCCTTATCAATACAACTATTTAAGTGGGAGTAGAGGTCAGAGGCATAGGCAGCGGCTTTAAATATGGGATCCGTCAGAAGAGGATTGCAGCAGAGTTTATATATAATCACATAAATGAAGATTTGCTTTGGAGAAGTCCATAAACACAGAGGTATTTGCAGCAGAAGTACCACCAGATTTGAATAAAATGATCATGGATTTATGTTCTGATTTAACAGGAGAAGATGATACATATGGAGATATGCGAGAAGTGGCCACATTTGTGAGGATAAAATCAAGGGTATTGAGTTCCTTAGTAGGATGGTTAACTAACTGTATAAGGGAGATGACATTTATAATGTCAAGGAAGTGTTGGGCATACTGACCATTGGTAGTATAGATCAGCCAGTGTATTGATTAATAGATGAAGTTCCCAAGTAGAAGGGTATTGGGTTAATGAGGATTCCTGCTAAGGTGTTAAGATAGCTGTCATACTCTAGGAGTTCAAATTTAGAGTCCCATGGAATCTGTTGTTTGGTGATGATATCCTTGACAAATACTGATACTTCTCCACATTTGCCCGTAGGTCTGAAGATTTAATAGGAACTAAATCTGGGAATACTAGCAGCAGTTTCTCTATTTTGAAATCATATTTGTGTAACTACACATATATGAAAATCGTCAGGTTGCAGGAGAACCTCAAGATGGGGCATTTTTTTAAAATTCCTAGTGTTGAGTGGAGACACTTCAGTGTGTTACAAATTAGAATTTATTAGGTCACAATCCAACAGCCGGTCTTCCTGAAGGAAGGACTGCCAGAATGTGAAAGCCTTAATAAGAGAGTTGCTGAGTGTCACTGGCAAAGCAGAAAGGTTTAACAGCCATCTCATTCCACATCCTCCAAGAATGACACTAGGTACACAGCCAGTTATTAAAGGCAGTTATTTTGTCTTTGAATCTTAGCATCATTCTGGGTGATGGCAAGATAGCACACAAGACAAGTGTCTTTCCTGCTTTGGATACATGCATAGCAGGCTCAGTTATATCCTTCTGCATTTCACTGTGGGCAGAACACCTAAGGGCATTTAGCACCATGTAGGCCACTATCAGGCCTTGATCATATTTGTCAGGTTGGACGGTTCTAAGAGCCCACTCCAACTGCTCCAGTAACCTGAGTTGGGTTGTGGCCTGCCCAGGACACAATTGGCCAACTTTCTAAAACTCTGGCTCCCTCCCACACATTCACTCTGATTGCTGCTTGAACAGTTTTGAGAGAAATCAGCAGTCAAAGTGAAACTTTCTTCAGTACTTTCTTGCCGTCTCATGAAGAAGCAGTTCAGAGGGTTCATAGGAGCAACAGACTGCTTTTAACTTTGTTTCTCGCAGATAGGTCCCCAGTAGAGAACCTTTTCACACAGATTTATTGCTCTTTTAAGAAAAAATGTATTCTTTAAATTATGGCTTTAACCATTATTTCCCCTTTAAGAAACCCAGTATTCTTTGAAATATCAGAACTTCCCTGTTATGGACTGCTATTTGTAGCTCTAAAGTACTTGGGGGGCTAATTTTCTGACAAAATGTACTGCTTGAATGAACTATGAATTCATTTTTTAAAGATTAGTGTTGGCAAGTATTTTGTATGGGGAAGGACTATTATGTAGTATGTGCTTGTATACACTGTGTAAAAACATAGCTGCCATTTTTTCTGTCAGCTTAAATTTCTTGGGAGAAGAGTTTCTGACAGGATTTTAGTGTGCTTCTAATGCATTATTGTGAGAAGGGACTGTGCATTCCAGTGTAAGTTTAAGAGTGCTTCATGTGAACAATTTTTGACAATTTATCTTGAGATCAACTTGTTCCAGCAGTGCTTACTGCCTTTGAGAAATCCTCCTCAGCTACAGCATGGATACTTAACCTGCTCATGCTGTTCCATCTCCCGCCATACCTAGAAAGAAAAAACAACTTACCAAAGAGCCCTTGCTGACAATACCTCAGCCAATAGTGAGCGAATCTGTAAAACATTTGTTGTTCCTCCAATGACTCACTTATCTCTGCGAGTTCCTCTGGTGTAGTTTTTTCATCCATCATGAACTGGGGTGTGAGCCATGTCCTTTTCAGATCATCCAGTGTTCAATCTGTCTTGATATATTTGTGTATTATTTTAAAGGGAGCTTTACTGTTTTTTGCTGGCCAGGTGATTAGTGCTGAAAACATCAAACTTGAAAAATCGTCAGTATCCTGTCATTGCAGCTGCACTCAGAGAAGACCAGTCTCATGTCTGTCTCTCTCTCTCTCTCTCTCTATATATATATATATATATATATATATATATATATATATATATATACATGCACACACACACACACACACACACACACACACACACACACACACACACACACACACACACACACACACACACACACATATATATATATAGCCTGACTAGCTTGGTCTGCAAAG
Source organism: Protopterus annectens (assembly GCF_019279795.1). Taxonomy (NCBI): domain Eukaryota; kingdom Metazoa; phylum Chordata; order Ceratodontiformes; family Protopteridae; genus Protopterus; species Protopterus annectens. The sequence goes on along the minus strand of NC_056732.1, from coordinate 692,699,458 downwards.
CTATGGAAAGGATCATCATGGACCTCATAAATAAAGATATTGGGGACCTACAGACACTGGATCCTACCCAGTTTGGCTTTGTTAAGGGCAGATCCTGCCTCTTAAACCTGGTCGATTTCTTTGAAACAGTCACTAAGGCCATTGACGAGGGGAAGGTGGTCCACACAGCCTACCTGGACCTCGCAAAAGCCTTCGATATTAATACCCCACTGGCATTATAGATAAGCTCACCAGCTTAAATATAAACCCCTATGTCACTAGATGGGTTGCAAACTGGCTCAAGGACAGAACCCACATGGTTAGAATTGCTGGAGCCATGTCAGACTCCAAACCAGTTACAAGTGGCGCCCCACAAGGCTCAGTCCTGGGACCTCTCTTGTTCGGTATATATTTCTCGGAGGTACAGGCCAACATGGAAGGACTGTGGCTGACCAAGTTTGCAGATGACTGCAAACTGGGCGCCATAATCGACACTCCAGCTGACACAAGCATCCTCCAAAAGGCCCTCATAGAAACAGACAACTGGTGCCAGAGCCATGGCCTCAAGCTAAACGACAAAAAGTGTATAGTCATCCTCTTTGGCAAAAACAGTGCTCACAAATTACCACATAGGTGGTAATCCATTAAGTACAGAAGAAGTAATTAGGGACCTGGGGACCCAAGTTGATACAATCTCTCATTTGACAACCACGTGGCCAAAGTGGTTAGAAAAACATTTTATATAGCCCACCTAATCATGAAGGGATTCACATCTAGATCAGGGGAGGTCATCGCGCCTCTTTACTCATCCCTCATCAGGCCCATAATTGAGTACAATGCCCCTTTGGGATGTACCTTACCAGACACCTGCAACAACTGGAAAGACCCCAAAAGTACCTCACCAAGAGGGATCAAAGGGCTCAAACAGATGCCATATGCTGCCCGGTTAAAGAAACTCCAGCTCTACTCAGTGGCATACCGCCTGCTCAGAGGCTTATCTGTGCCTGACGACAAAGCCAGCGTCCAACCCGGAATTAATGGACATGCTGCACCTCAGAAAACCCAAATCCCATCGAGCTACGCTACGAGACTTGAACCTCAGCACTGAAATAAATAGGACATGCTGGAGGGACAGATTCATAACCCAGAGGCTCCCTTCACTCTGGAATAAAATCCCAGTCCAGGTTAGGCAGAGTCCCTCATTGACTCTCTTCAAGAGGAATCTTGATGAATGGATGGAGTTCGTAGGTTTCACCCTGGTATCACTTCTGTGTCACTGTTAGACAGAGGCACAGTATATTAACTCGAAAAAGGGCATAGCAAAATTATTTTAAAATGGGTGGCGAAAGCCAAACACACTCTGGCTAGGCTTATAAATGCCCTAGGGCAGATAGCCTAGTATGAACCTATGAACCTATACATATATATATATATATATATATATATATATATATATCTATAGATACACACACACACACACACACACACATATCTATATATATATATCTATATATATATCTATATATATATATCTATATATATATATCTATATATATCTATATATATATATATATATATATATATATATGTCTATATATACATATATATATATATATACACACACACACACACACATGTATATATATATATATATATATATATATATATATATATATATATATATATAAACACATATATATATATATATATATAAATATATATAAATATATATATATATATATATATAGAGAGAGAGAGAGGGAAAGATATATATTTATATATACATACATATTTATATATATATATATATTTATATATATATATATATATATATATATATATATATATATATATACTGTTTTCACTAGGGACCTCCCAAAATTTTAGATGTTTTGGGTTTGAAAAATCATATTTTGATTGAATTAAAACATGATTATTCATAGTGGACCCATTTTTTTTAAGTTGTTTGCTTGTATACTTTTTTATTTTTATAATATGTTATAGTTGATGCTTATACAAAAACAAGAATATATAAAATGTTTTCTAAACAGGTGACTGGTATTCATATACATGTTGGCGAGCTTCTTCACCAGATTATGACTTCTTCAGGTTTCAATGGTGATCAGTGCATTTTTCTGTCAGTATTCTTTCTTTTGACTTGGGAGTGACATTACCTAAATTAATTGTTCTGTAATGTGCTGTTCCAGTATGTATTTAAACACTTCTGGATGTGCAGTTCAATTTTCTGTTTTTTTTTTTTTCATATACAAATATTCTGAAGCATAATATGCGTTGTCAGCAAATATGGTCAAAGTAGAAATGTCAGTTATTCGAAGCCAAGGAATATTTTCTTAAAAGAGTTATTTTCATTTTCACTGAATATTTTGTTATATTGCAGATGAATACTCTTATCTTTCTGTGAGCCTGTATTAGTTATTATATCTCACACTGTTGAATTGTTTGTGACATAGTTTCCTGATGCAATGATATGGACAAATTGTGGAGAATTGAATAGTTCTGCTAATGCATGGATTTCCTGCTTCACTTCATTTTCCACTGCCAAGAGTAATTTCTTTCTCGCTCTTTCTTTTTTCTGAGTTTGGCTTTCGTTAATGCTGTCAAGAGCAATGCATATTTTAATTCTAAAGAGTATAATCCTTGTTATGGGAAACAGTGCTTTTTTGATGGTGAAGTATATATCACATCATAATGTAAAAGTGAAATGCAAAGACACACATTTTTGAATGATAATGAAAGATAAAATAAATAAAAAAAAAATCCACTCTTACTTTCAAAGGAGAATTTACCTTTTTCCTCCATCCTGGCGGATATGATTGTGGACCTTCCCCATTAAGACGTGTTCTTTCTTATCCTTTTCAGAAATGGAGGCACACAAATGATAGCAACACTAAAATATGCTTGTTTCAGTATGCTTCTCTCACAGACTGGCACATTTGATTGCTGTCTTTGTTTCCACTATTGCAGTCACAGTTCATTACTTACTTAATATTAGACCAAAACTGGACCCAGAAACACAAAATGTTTCATGTGCATTTTCTTCTCTGGCTTGCAGTGATACAAATATTGACAGCAGCAGTGTGACCTTGGTGCCTTACAATTATCATGGAGCACACCTCTCCCCTCTGCAGATTGCTACAGGATAGGGCCCAGTTGTTGAAATAAATTGGACTTTTTAGTGAAGAAAGTGTTTGCATCTTCTCGTCTAAAGAAGCAATGGCATATTTTGCTGGACAAACAAGTGTATGGCAGGAGTCCCTTTTTATTGTATAAAAACACAACAAAGCACGTGAAAGACACAACACATGGCAACAGTGTATCTAAATCGTAAAGAAGTTTAATAAATGGACAAGCGCTTTCAAGTCTAACAATGGCCGTTCCTCAGATCCTTACGAAATACATACTAACAATGAATGCAATTCATAAAAGGAAACATCCAATCACAGAAGCAATAACATATCACATGACAAGTCTAAATAATGAATGAATCAACACGACAGTTCAAATCACTGTGCCTGATCCAATTACCGAAAAGGGGTGTGTGATTTAAGGTATGGTTTGATTGGTACATATTCATTTAAACCATATCCATTATCTGCTCTTAGTTGAATGATCCACCGTAATTCATTCTCTTCTGTCCTGTTGATGGAATCACCTAATCTAGGATTAAAAGATACTGGCAAGACAAGAAAAACAAAAGTATGTGTTAAATCAAACCTCATATTATGTTTCGCTAAAGCACTCTTCTAATTGGAAATCTTGATATTGTATACATGAAATCGGATATGCTCTTTTAATGAGCGATTTGTTTTTCCAACATAAAAACAAGGGCACTTAGTGCAGCTAGCCAAATAAACGAGGTCCTTTGTATGACAGTCTGCATATAAAGAAAAGTTGTAAACTTTCCCTGTTGTAGGATGTGTAAATTTATCAGCATTAACATTTATATAACTGCAAAAATTACAACAACTGCAGGCATAAGTACCTGCCTGTTGTGATGAACGTTGAACTAGTGGTCCTGTATTGCTCTTGTAACAAAGCAATTGCCTGAGAGATTTTTTATTTTTGAAAACAAACTTTGGCCCAGAACGAACTATTTCTTAATGTGCTCATCAGCCATTAGTATATTCCAATTTTTTCTAAAGATGTCACAAATAGCTTTTATGTTAGATGAATAAAACAGAGGTATCCTAACTTAGGTGGATCAGACTTAACTAAACTGTTAGTATTTAACAGAGAATTGCCAAGAGCTGAGAAATAAGTTCGCTCTCTTCCACATCTGTATGTACACTCAGTTAAGTGACTCATTCATGTTAGAATCAAGATACAAGTACCTAGCCAAATATTCGGCTTCACTCTCACAACCAAGGGCATCCTGTGAGTATCACTCACCTACTTGATACTCTGCACATACCCATAATAAATTATCATATGCTGAGGTGGTTAAAAAAATTCCTTGCCCTAGCCTCAAGGCCCAGCATAAACCAAACACTGCAACATCGATTAGTAAAAACACAGCTGGAAGTCACCAGAAAACAGTATATTGTAAATCAATTACACCAAAACAATCTACAAATACAAATAACAATGTATTAGTGATTGGTGGCACCACAGGTAGGTATGCTGATTCCACACTCACAAGACAGGACAAAAGCAGGGTGACAGTGAATTGTCTTTTAGGAACCAAGCTTGTCAATGTTTCATTGACCCTGAGGACCCTTAAACCAGACAAATATAATTAAGACATTGTGGTGGTCCATTTTGTAAATGACCTGACACACAAAACCCTGAGGGGATATGCAAAGAGACATGATGGAGCTCTCCATGTATGTCACAAATGTAGGGAAGACCCTAGCATTGAGTAAAATCCTTCCATCTCTAAGGATGATGATGAAATATAAAGAAAAGATGATTAGTTTTAACAATTGGTTAAATGCCTGGTGTCATTATCGGGAGATAGAGTATGTATCAGCATGAGTTTTGATGCTTAACAACCATATTTGTTTCACCAGATGTGACATACATATCCTATTTCAAGGCTTCTGCATCCTGGAAAAAGATTTTGCTGCCCCCATTGTGTATTTTTTAAGTAGAGTCCAGAAAATGGCCCTCCCAAAACATACCAACCACTGGACCACATCAAGGTAGCTCTTCTTAATGCTAAAAGTCTAAACCAAGTGTTTGTCATTTAAGCTGTCCTGCATTTGTAGCACATCCATGTATGTGCTTTTGAGAAAATGTCTGAAGAGCCCAAGGAACGCTCCCTCAGTACATAGGCTTGCACTTGCCGTTTAGTCCAGATGGAAACTGTAGTGGCATATCCACATTTGTGAGAGACCACATTACGCTGAGGCAGATATCTACAGACCTACATTGGAGCTTATAGAGATTCAAATCACACTACACAGTAAGAGTTATCAGATCATAGTTTGCAACAGAACCCTTCTATATCCCCAGAAAATAATATAACATTCCTAAATATTCTTGTTCAACTCCCTATTAGTAGGAACTCTATTATTCTAGGTGGCTTTAACTGCCCAATAATAAACTGGGAGACTTGCACCATTATATGCAAAAATTTAAAAAAATATATTTGATTATATTAACAAGAACTCCTTTGACCAGATTGTTGAGGAACCCACTATAGGACAGAATGCACTCGACCTGCTCCTAAAACACTTTACATCTGTATGTACCATGCGCAAGGTATTCCCCTCAGAGGTGATGTCAGATCACAAACACGTAACCTTCTCCATAAAAATCTCCAAACTGTCAGAAGCAAATTTCACAGAATTCAAGGACTATCACCCAAAATGTTGATGCTGCAGAGTTACACTTACAAGCTGTACTCCCAAGTGGACAAATGTAACAACTTAATGGTCCCAATTAGATCCAAACAAATGGAAACGTTTAAAAGAAAACCAGTGTGGTGGTCCACAAGCATTAATAAAATGTATAATAAAAGAAAGAAACTCCTTAACCTGTGAAGCAGACCAAAATACCCAAATTAATGAGAGTATTAAACAGCTAATTAAGAAACTAAACAATGGATATCAGGAAAAAGTAAGGATCACTTAACTCAGACTGGCTACAGAAGCCAGGGACAGCTACAAATCTTTCTTTTGTTATGTCTGGAAAATAAGGAATAACACTCAGCATTGTTTAGAGCTTATTCACAATGATATTACCTACAAAGATCCAGAGGATATTGCTGACATGCTAGCAAATAAATACAGTGCCAGGTTCACTCAAGAGACATTTATTCTAAGTCTGTTTATCACAAATGAAATTAAGCCATCAACCATCACAAAAGAACATGTACTGGCATTACTGTCCGAAATGAAGAACACCTCATCCATGGGGCCTAACAACATATCCAGTTGCCTAATAAATAGTACTAAAGAAGATCACATCAAGATGTTGCAGGCTATCCCTGTCCATTAGTGGCAAATCAGGGGTAAATTTGAGATTTCCCATTTATTAGTCCAAATTATTTTTAAATAGGATTAGGGATGAGCTTTGCTTTACATGGATAAGAAGCCTGTTCCAGCGAAGGGGTAATCTTTGCAACAAATACACGTCCCTTCAGCATGTCCTGTTTATGTTGCAGATGAGGTTTAGGTCCTTAGAATGGATATTTCTGCCCCCATTTGTTTTGTTGATGTGCACGAAATCCATAAGTGTAAGCTAGGCAGAGTTCACCACTCAGTAGTCTTTAGGACACTGAGTACAGAGGTAGGGATTTAAAATAATCCGCATAGAACTTGTTTACTCCCTGTACTATTTTTTATTTATTTATTTTTATTTTACATTTGTTTACTGGTTATGTCCAACTGGGCCAGTGGCACTTTTTCAGTGGAGACCTGGGTGAGGAAAGCTCCATTACAAAAATATATTACAAACAATACAAGAAACTGATAACAGTCAAGAATACATAACTTTGGTAAATATAGGTAGTAAATAGTTTATACATAAACAATAAAAATTGGCAGAGTAATGTAAAGTGGGAAAAAAAGAAAGCTAACAAATAAACTGAATGAAATAGCTTGTGCCTGATCAGTAGATCAATATCATGATTTTGGAGGTAAATATTTATGAGATTCATGTATGGTACATGAACATGAATATGGCTGATTGTTGCTATGCTAGTGTTACTTGTTCTAAACAGTGATAGCTAATGCAATATTGAGGTGAAGTACAATATATCGAATATAATACTATTGTTAATGATTGAACTTCTGAGTGATTTGTAAACTATTTTAAATTAAATAATGATCCAACATAAAAATAAAATAGTGAAACTGACACTTAAAAATATCATTTAGATACAGCGTTGTTTACGAAAGAGATAGCAGATTTTCCGACCCTAGATGTTTAACTCTATGCTTTGCTAAGCCTTCAAACAAATCTTTGTGCACCTGCCTTGCTCTGTAATTGTTAGTAGCTAATGTAGTCTGCAGGGGACTCTAGGACAATCTGTATTCGATCAGTTATCTAAATGTATATGTGTTTTTTCTTATTCTTATTATCTCAGGGAAGCATAAGCTTATAAATTTAGAGAAAGTCATATAAGAGTATAATAAATAGACATCATGCTGCAAGGATATAAATGCAAATTTTCTTGTATAAGAACAATTTGTTTTCTGGATATTTGTAATCTTTCAGTATATTAGCAGTCAAAAATATTAGCAGTCAAGAACAGTAAGTGAGTGACACAGGAGAGGAAGGAATAGAGAGTATTGATAGTAATGGGAAACTGGCAGTATTAAAAATGGCTGTTAATACTAGATGACAAATTTGATAATAACGTTCATTAAAGGGTATCATTCTGTGCTAATTGTCAGATGGCATAGCATGCTTTAAAAACTCAAAAAGAGATATGATGTCAGATGTGAAGGGGCAAGCAGGTGATTAGCAGGGAAACATCATTTAGAAAATGGAAGCATGAAACTGAAGGACTCCCAAGTAAACAAAAGCTTTAAAGTAATGAAGAAAAAGGGGAATATATATTGGTAAGGTGAGAATGAGGACTATCTCTGATGGGTAAATTGAGACATCTGATTGTCACTTCTGCAACTTGATATTTGTAATCACCTTATTTGCTAATGAGAAACTGAGGGATAGTGCTGAAGAAGGGTCTGAGACCCATGCCTTGGAAGGTCCACTAATGATATTACATATATACTTCTGAGTTATCTTTTTCAATGTTTAATACTGAGTGTAGTCAGTTGTCAGATTCAAAGCATCAAGGGAGGTTATTAAAGAATCTGCTAAAATATGAGTTTCAAGATTATACTGTATAATCAAACCAAGTATTCTTGAAACTAACCAAACTCTCTGCTTTCCAATATTTAAAAGTAACAAGTTCCATAATATCCCAGGCTTCTGATAAAAAAAAAAAAAAAAAAAAATTAGGTTTGAATTACAAGACAGTAAGGCTTTCAGTGCATGGTTATTCCTAAAAGAAGGAACGCTATGGAAATTCCATCCTAACAGTTAAGTTGTGACTTCATTTATATCTCATAGTATCTTCTAGTGAATATGATATCCTATTTATAGACGAGGCACATTTTGAAAGATAATTGCATATGCAAGTCCTCAAAATAGACAAAGATTTTTAAGAGAAGTTTATTTGTTCTTTGAAATATCATATGTGGCTGCTATAATATTCAAGCATGTACAGTTGTATTGTGAGGAATCTCTGTGGTCTGTCAAACTATTTTGAGTGCCGAAGGGTGCTTTGTGCTTGATGACTGTTCTGATGAGAGTCGAGTACAGTGGAACATTGGCATCTTTGGACCTGAATGCCATACTTGTATTCATAAGTTATACAAAGTAGAACGATTTTTCTCACCACAATAGACATGTGGCAAGAAAAGCCAGGTTACTGTCAACATATTTTCCCAGATACCTGACCACTAGGCCCACTTTTAGTGTTGTATTATTAATGCGATAATCTATAGGGATGGCCATTTTTCCAAAGGGTATTAGTTTGTATTTTTTCATATTGAGATTTAGTCCATGGCTCTGGAACCAGTTGTATGTTTGTTTTTGTCAAGTCCTCTTGAAGGGTGGTTGTGTCTTTAAGGGATTCATAGACCATGGCTAGTTTTGTAGTCATCTGCAAATGTGGTCAGCCAAAGGCCCTTGATGTTTGCCTTGACTTTACAGAACTAGGTGCCAAAAATGAGAGGCCCCAGAAAGGATCCCTGTGGGACTCCACTAGTGACCGATCTCTTTATGGAAGTGAATTCCTTTATCCTAACTTCTTGTACCTATTAGTGAACCATCTGGCTATCCATTAGGTGACATATGTAATTGGTATGTATAAATAGTGGGGTGTAGGGCACAGGCCCCCCCAACATTGAAGGGTGCAGTGGAGCAAACTCCTGTTGCAATAATGCTTTAAAGGTAAAACAGTAAGTTTCAGAATTCACATTTTTCCATTAATCAAAATTTAATTTTCATAGTTTTAGTACTTGCAAGTTTGAAAAGAGGGTGCTTTCATCCTCCACTTTTGCCTTGGGGGTATTAAACTACATGTTGCATTCCAGAGTGAGCTAACAGGTGATACAGTTCAGGTTCTGGATGAGTTGCCTTCCTGAAATGAAAACTAGACTGTAGTCCTAGCTGTCAACAACTGGATCACGCTCTAACAAGACCACGCACCTTGCCTCAACACAACAGATGGTTTGGAGAGACTGACAGGCATAGGAATCATGGTTCATCATTCTACCTGGCTTCATTTCACCAGCTTTGCCAAAAACATTAAGGCTGATTTTATGAATACTCCATTTGATGGAACCATAATTGTTAGACCAGTGGTAAACACTGAACTGGAAAAACAAGTGAGCAAGAGCAATGCACTTTCCAAGGTTGGGGTGAATTTTCAAGCTCCTCAGTGTTTTCCATGGAATTACCAGAGTCTGTATCCGCTTTGGTTTAGAGGTTCCCAATCTGTCTAATTTTGCAGGTTCTCTTAAGAGCTGCAGATGAAACAGTGGCTTCTAGAATGGTCATCTTCCCTTAGGAGGAAGTTCTCAACATTGCGGTACATTGGTCCTCCTTTCAGAGTGCAGCAGTTTGTCCCCTGAGACCTTGCCAAGTTGCTCTTCTGTAGAGGCAGTCATAGACTATTTGCTGCCCCCCGACAGACTGGCTGGCAGTCACACATGATAGGCAATCATGCAACATAGTATTCAGAGACTACCACATCCCTTTAATAATTGTGCCCATACCACAGTGTCCCCTCTCCCAGACATCCTACCTGTCAAAAGATGGTAGTAAATCTATTGGCATAGAGCTTGCTCATTAAAAGAGACATCTAAGAGGTCTCCCCAGCCTTTTATTTAATAATCTTTTTAGTTTCTGAGAAGGCCAAGGACCCCAGGCCAGTTGTCGATCTGAGCATCCTAAATCAATACATATGCAACAAGCCCTTTTGAGTGGTAATGGTGTCTCCCTTTTTTTTAATTTCTCCAAATCTTTTGGGTTTCTAATATCTTGATGGGAATGGACCCCATTCCTAAGTCAAAGTACGATTAAAGTTCATGAAATTAGTATTGTTTCACTGTTTGATGTCAGCCACATTCCTAAGTCAAAGTACGATTAAAGTTCATGAAATTAGTATTTTTGTTTCACTGTTTGATGTCAGCCAGTAGTGCTCTTCACAGCATCCACAATGTACCCAGTAATGACTCCTGCAATTCATACGGAGTTACATGTATTGGTAACATATCTAAATATGATTGTAAACTCTTTTTTATAAGACCCGCTGCTCCTACTACTATTTGGACAATCTGGGTATCTTTCTTCCTCATTGCTCTTGTTTCCACCTGCAAATCTTGATATTTTATGACTTGGTGTCTCTCTCTATGCAGGACGCTGTAGTCACTGGGTGGGATGATTTCAATGATCAATACTATTTTTGTCTTCTTTTCCTGGACCACTATATCTGGTTTTCTAGCATCTATCTTTTGAACTATTGGTAATGGATGATCCCATGTGATGTAGACGTCGTCATTTTGTATGATGCTTTGTGGCTCATATTTCCGGTGTTTTTCATCCACTTCAATACCATAATGTTTGCACAATCCCCAGTGCAACGGTCTTGCCACATTATTATGCCTTTCAGTATACAGTCCTTCTGCCATTAATATGTTGCAACCAGCAATGAGGTGTGCAACTGTTTCTAATTCTGTTTTACAAAACCTACATTTGTCTGTTTCTCCCACATTTTCAATGGACTTTGTAAACCAACGTGGATGTAGACCACTATGTTGGGCCGCCAGTATTAACCTTTCATCTCTTGGTTTAAATTTGCCTCTCCTTAACCATTCCTGCGTTCATTCCTGATCAATATGAGGTTCTTCCAGAAGTTTTCTATACTTGAAACTATATTTATGCTTTTTCACATTTCTTGCCTTCTCATCTGGGCCTTTATCTTATATTCTTTCTTTCGTTTTTGGCACATTCAGTTGCTGCCCGATTTTTATCTACTTGTGTTTTGATTTCCATTCCTGCTTCATGCCAATATGCTTCTGCTAGCCTAAACTGTAAGTCATCTTAGATTTATTCTCCTCATGTTTCAAAACTTTGACTATATTTGGATCTTGTGAGGTCAACAGATATGTGTGGAGTCTCATGATTGCAGATCTATACATGTAATCAGTTTCTAGGAGGTTCATCCCTCCTTCAGAACGGGGAATATATAATATTGATATGCACTGGTTTTTTATAAATCATTTGGTGTATATGAAGCATCCTTCTTGTATCTACTCTGTCCAGCACGTTTTAAAGCCAGTCAATCACTCCAAAACTGTAAGTTGGGACAGGAAGAGCAAATCGGTTTATAGCTTGGATTTTGTTCCTAGATGTCAACGCTGTTTTCAGGATTAATTTAAGTCTTCTAAAGTACTCCTTACTAAGTTTTATTCACATTTGTTCATTTTTTTATTGTTGTTCCTTCATCATTTCCCAAATATTTATACACTCCCTCTTTCACAAGTTCTTTTATATCACATAGGTTTATAGGTTGGTACTAGGCTATTAGCCTTAGGGCCTATACAAGCCTAGCCATAACAATTCCCTGGCTATTTCTTCCCACGGTATTTACCTCCCTGGACCCCTGTCTAGCAGGGTGACTGACATGATCCCCAGCGTGAATTTCCTATCTCCCATCCAGTCATCAAGGTTCCTTTTGAAGAGGGCCAAAGAGGTGCTCTGCTTGACATGTATGTGCAGTCTATTCCAGAGTCTGGAGAGTCTCTGGGTCAGGAACCTATCCCTCCAGCATGTTTTGTTCATTGTGATGACAAGGTTTAGATCCCTGGGGTGTGTGTCTCTGAGAGATTGGGATTTCTTTAAGTGTAGCTTGTCCAACAGCTCTGGGTTTGACATGGCCTTGTATGTTAAGCAGAGATCGCCTCTGAGTAGACGATATGCGACAGAGTATAGGTGGAGTTTTTAGACGTTCTTGTTCCAAACTGATGTTTTCTTGGTGCTGCAGTTTTCCTGCTTTAAAGGATGCTTTTGCACATTTATCAAGACCAAGTAACCTTATATTATCTGAAAAAGTTTTGAGTACTTGAAGTTGTGCTTTCAATTCCTCATCTGATGGGCTATACAGTTTCAAATTGTCGACAAATAAAAGATAAGTCTTTGCACCTTGTTGGTTTCTAGGAGCCAAATTATAGCCATGACCTAAGCTGTTAAGTAGACAGTTTAATGGAGTAAGGGCAAGGCAGAATAGCAGCGGTGACAAAGAATCACCCTGGAATATCCCCCTTTGGATTTTTATCCATGGAATAATAAGTTGTCCTTTATCATGGATTAATTGCAAAGTGGTCTGCCACTGTTTCATGGTCACTGTAATGTAGTTGATCAGTGTAGGGTGTATCTTATACATTTTTAAGCAGTCTTTTATCCATGAATGTGGGATATTATCAAATGCTTTTTTGTAGTCAATCCATACCATACGTAAATTCTTCCCCTTTTTACAGTTCTCCACTATGAATTTATTTAACAACAAATGATCCTTTTTTCAGTATGACTTTCTTTTATTGCCGTTCTGTGGTATTGCCATAATTGAGTTTTCTTCTAAGTGGCCATAAACTCTGTCTGCATCAGTTCCAGTGTATAGTTTATACATCGTCGGAAGGCAAGTTATTAGTCTATAATTTTTAGGGTAGTTTAGGTTCATTCTTAAGTAAAAGCATTGATTTTCCTTTTGTTAGCCAAGTTAGTGTCTGTTCTGGGTGCGCATATAAATAATTCTTACCCATGGCTAAATCTTCATACAGAGATGTTAATACCTGTAACCAGAAGTTAGGTACTGAATCTGGGCCTGGGGTTTTCCAGTTAGAGGCTTTTCTTAACTTTGTTTCAATCTCTCTGGTTGTCACTTCATCCCATTTCATATCCTGTATCTTTAAACTTCTTATTCTTTCTTTTACTTCTGCTATTCATTTAACATCTTTGTTATGTTCCACAGGATCTTCATAAAGACTTCTCCAAAATGCATCGATTTTGTCTCTTTTTGGTGGTCTTTCAATTCCTTTTACCTTATTTCCTAGTTCTCTATAAAACTTTTTGGGTCATCAATAAATTGCTTATTTTGTACTTTTTTTTATATTTGTCTACGTATCTTCTAAATTTTTCAGCCTGTGCTTAGATTTTAGTTGATTATTTGCGATAGTGCATGATAGAGCATGATCTGCTCTAATACTGCACATTGCTTTTATCACGTCTGTCTTTCTGAGTATTTTTGTTGATCTGTTCCCTCTTCTATACTCTTCTAATAGTGACACTTCTTGTCTTAGTTGCTTTATAGTCTTCTCTATTCGATACTTCCATGATGGTATTCGATTTCTCCCTTTTCTCTCTCTCACTACCCTGTGTTCTTGTGGTAGAACTTTATCAGTTATTAATTTAGCTGCACAGTAATATATCCTGTTTACTTCAGTTATATCGCATGAATCTCTATGGATAGTCCTAATAGGTTCATAGGTTAGTACTAAGCTAACTGCCCTTGCGAGCCATTTTAAGCCTAGCCAATTATCCCTTGTGAGACTCAAACCCTGCACCTTGTGTTTGTAAGGCAAACACCTTAACCATTAAGCCACCTGTGTTCATTTGTTTTATCAAACATCTGACTTTTGGGGTTTTATTGTCCTTCTGCAGACTTATTTCTTTCATTGATCTTAATATGTCTATCTATATCTATTAAGTCAAGCAACTCTTCTCTTAGCTGTTTCTTCTAGACTGAGGGCACATTTTTTGTTTTCCATTTTCTGTGGACATTCTATAGAAAGTTCTGTTGCATATTCCTGTGGCACATTCTCTTCAATTTCATCCTGTGCCATCCGGTGCTCTGTCATATGAGAACTCACTGTCCTACTATTCCTCAACATTAACTGAGTCAGAGTTTCCACAGTTTCCTATTCCTTCCCTTGCTCTCCAGCTTCAAGTGAATGTTTATACTGGTTTTCTGTGGAAGGCTCCAAAATATCTTCATATGGCACCTGACCAATTGCTTCTCATTCCACTGGTTTCCCCTTAATTTGGAGTTCCATTGCTCTGTACTGTTGTGGTGCTTTCTGAGTTAGATTTTCTACACTGAATCCTTCACTTTGTAGGCACTTCATGACCTTGGTTTCTATTTAATTAACTTCTTCATTACTGATTTCCTTTTCTACTTTCCTCTTTGTCTTATTTTTTGTATTGTAAAGTTTTCCATATCTGGATTTCTTTGCCTGTATTCCTCTTCAAGTATCTTTGGTGCTACTCTTTTTGTATTGATTAGTTTTGCTTGCTCCTCTGCATAGATATTACACCATATTAACTGTCTTTTTCTTTCCCATGTCCATATTTCTTCTTCAGATGTCTCCTGATCTTCCTTTTTCTCCTTATTTTGGGGACTCGTTCCATCATGCTGTGATGTAACCTGTGTTAGACTTTCTACATCATATCCTTCACTTTGCAGGCACTCCATAACTTCAGCTTCTATTTTTTAACTTCTACTGTTCTAATCTTCTTTTCTACATTCCCTCTTTGTGATAATATTTTTTTATTGTGAAATTTTCCATATCTGGATGCCTTTGCCTGTATTTTTCTTCAAATATGTTTGAGCTGCCTTCTTTATGTTGATTAATTTGCCTTTTGCCTTTGCATAAATATTGCACCATATTAAATCTCTCTTTCTTTCCATGTCCATATTTCTTTTTTATACTTTTCAAAAATCTCTAGGTTTTGCTGTTTACATTTTTGTACTTCTTCAGATGCTTCTTTTTCCAAACAGATCAAAGTTTCTTTTTCTGTGTACTGTTTTTCAAAAATCTGTTGTATTAATGATCAGACATTTTTATTTGAATCTTCTGACAGTTTTTCTTGCAGAAGTATTTTTCTTTCCTCTAACTTATCTCTTAATCTTTTTGTATATCTTGTGACTGGAAATTCTGGGCTTTTTGCATAACAGTAATAATACATAATTTCTTTCTTATCCCTAATAGTCCACTCTATCGTTTTTATGGCTCTTCTTTGGCCTATCAATTTTTGTGATTTCTGTGGACTGCTACTTCCTTCTACAACAAGGGTAGCCATCCTCCCCCTCGGTCTGGCCCCATTGTAGGAATGTTTCCATATTTTGAAGATTCTACACTGTCATTTTTTCCATTCCTGGCACCAGTGCGCATACCAGGACTGGGCACTTTTTTATCCTGGGTCTTGTGCACTATGGCTTGTCCTTTTTAGTTTTTGACCTACTTCTGTCCATGATATATGTTATATAAATATAGTCTATATATCAGTGCCACCCTGGTGAGATTTTGTGAAAAACAGGGTCCACCTCGTGAAGGTACTCACAAAGACTTGAGGGTGAATTCAGTTTCTGCACTACTACTGTCCTTTGCTTGCTGACTTTTCATCTCTCCATGCAGACCCCTACCAAGGGTGCCCTCTATCTTTCTTTCTGTGTATGAAGGACACTGGATTGAATCTTCAGGATGGGTGCATCTGCATCAACAGTGTCCAGAAGTCCAGTAGGTTCCTTAATACTAACACAGGAGACAATCATTACTGGTTCTGGACTTTGCCAGTTGGTCTCATCACAACACAGTGATGTCCACAATGTATGTCTGTAGTAGCAGCAGCACCCAGACTATGGGGCTCCAGGGTCTTTCCTTAACTTAACCATTACACCAACCTTAAGTACCTGCACAACTGACTTATTGCATTTGCAGTGATGGACAGTCTCACTACTAACTGGACTTTGCCTCTTCAGCTGTTTTAGTCCTTGACATAAAGTCAAAGTAAACTCTATTGTCATTCAGAATCACACAAATGAAAAAACTGAATGAAATACCATATCTCTGAATTCAGATATGCAGATATACGCTGACAGCCTTAAAAAACTCCAATATCACTACGCTGCATATCTGGCGTTAATTCTCAAGGCTATCTCTACTTTCACATGGCTGCCCATGAGCAGACCAGACTGTACCCACTTGCTACACTTAAAGACCAGCTACACACAATCCCTATCTACTCCAGCACATCCAAACCTTTACCACACATGCTGGAGGGATAGCTGGGATACCCAGAGACTCCAGAGACTCCCCAGCACTCTGGAAGCAGTCCTGATACAGAGAGAAGCAGAGTGCCTCCTTGGACGCAAGAGGACCTTGATCATTTGGATGGGAGAAATTTCACCAGGGATCCTCTGGTCGCCCTGCCGCTGAGGGGTCCAGGAAAGTAAATAACGTGGGAAGAAATAGAAATAGACAGTTATGGTTAGGTTTTGTTGTAGGCCCTAGGGCTGATAGCCTAGTACCAACCTATGAACCAACCTATGAACCTATATCACATAGACTTAATACGACAAGACATTAATATATATATATATATATATATATATATATATATATATATATATATATATATAACTACTTAGTATATACCATAATGTTCTAGACAGATAATCCTAAAATTGCACATAAATTAAACTCACTTTAACATTATTATACAGTGATCTCTTTGCTTGCTTGAGTATTGCACAGTACTGAAGTAAGACATTGCATTAAAGAATTACACTGAGTATTGCCCAGAATGAGGCATTCATGAGTATTGCACTGTGACTGAGTTACAGACTAGTATTAGATATTGCATTATAATGAGACATTTCTCTGGCCTTACTACTACCCCTGATGACCAGTGAATTGGCTCAACCTACTGAGTATTGCACTAATATTGGATTGAGACAGGCAGTGAAGATATTGCACAATTTGAGACAGTCTTCCACATTCAACTGATGGCCCAGATGGTCAGCATGGAGCATGATTGTTAAAAAAGTTCAGTAGTCTGATGGCCTGTGTGAAAAAGCTGTTTCTGAATCTCGTAGTTCTGCATCTTATGGTACGGATGGGCTTGCCACATTATAGATATGTGAACAGTCTGTGAGCAGGGTGCGTGTAGTCCTTAACTCATTACAGCCGGGTGAATACTGTAGGTGTTTTTGCAGTTGCATCCCACTGACACCCGTAGGCATCAAATATTGCTTGTTCATATTTGAATTAATAATTTTAAAACCATACTACGTACAAAGTATTAAAAGATTTCGTCTTTAAGCTTGCACAGTGGCAAACACAACTGGGTTGATATTTGACCTCTTTCAATAGGAGGTAAAGAGATATTATTTGCTGCACATATAATATTTATTTATATTGTCAGAAATTTCATGGTTTTATAAATATCTCAACAACCAATTAGCACAGACAGAACTGCTTACCATCATATGAAAGCTCTCAGCTGGATGAACAAAATGCTTTTAATGTATGTCTGTAACTTGAGTGGTTGATGAGATATTGTAAGTTGTTTACAAAATATTACAAATTTAATCGTTGCTACATTTACTGTGGCTCATAAAATCCAGTTTAAAACCTAGAACCTAAAGAGTACTACTACTACTATAACAAGAGTTTTTGCTGAAGAGTTTGCCATTTACACTTCTTTACTAACACCATTGTTCCAGAGTTATGAATATTTGTTAGAATCAAATGATGGCGTCACATTTCAATCAAAAAGCTTAGGCTCTACCCATTGGGAGTTACAGTGCAAACTTCCAGAACTTTGTTAGAGGAATGAGTTAATTATTCCTTTGCCCTGCCTAGACATCTGGACATGTGCAGGTCATGAATGGCCGGAAGGGTGGTCTTGATGATCCTCTCGGCTGGCTTCAACACTCTCTGGAGAGGCTTGCGCTCAGAGATAGAGCATCTTCCATACCACACTATGAGATTTTTTTGCCAGAAGGCTTTTTACCTTCTCAAAAAGTGTAGCCTCTGATGTGCCTTCCTGACAGTGGCATTTTTATTGGTAGACCAGGACAAGTCCTCATCAATATGCACCCCCAGAAACTTTGTGCTGCTCACTCTCTCAACTATTTCTCCGTTGATGGTTAGAGGAGAATGTTCTTTGCATTTTTTTCTGTAATCCACAATTATTTCCTTTGTTTTGTTCACGTTTAGTGCTCAGTTGTTACTGTCACACCAGGTAATCAGTTGCTCTACCTCAGCCCTGTACACTGCCTCATTATTAGTGTTGTACCTCGCTGTGCAGTTGTGTGTTAGCAGGGTGAACAGCAAGGGACTCAGTATACAGTCTTGAGGAACTCTAGTATTCAGAGTGATGGTATCCGAATAGTTATTTCCTAAGTACACTTTCTGAGGTCTGTCCACGAGAAAGTCCAGAATCCAGTTACAAAATTATGTGTTGATGCCTAGTCGAAGCAACTTCCTTACCAGCTGTATAGGTGTGATTGTATTAATAGCAGAGCTGCAGTCAGTGAATAGTAACACCACATAGCTGTTTCTACTTTCTAGATGGTCCAGCGATACGTGAAGTGCTAGTGCTATGGCCTCCGCAGTGGAGCAGTGTGCTCGGTAAGCAAACTGCAGTGGGTCAAGATCCTCAAGTAGCTTAGATGTTACTGCTTCTTTGACCAGCCTCTCAAAACTTTTCATCACAATGGAGTTAGGGCTACTGGCTGGTAGTCATTGAGGCATGATGGTGGTGACTTCTTTGGTGTTGGTATTATTGTTATGTTTTTGAAGCATTTGGGAACTATTTCCTGACTCAGAGTGATATTAAAGATATTGGTGAGGACAACTGTTAGTTGAATTGCACAGTCTCTGCATACTCAGCCAAGGATGTTGTCAGGCCCAGCAGCTTTTCTCGGGTTAACCTTGCGCATGTCCTCTGGACATTAGCTGGATTGCAGATGAGCACCTCTTCGTTTTGACCAGTGAGCATTTTCATCGCTGTTGTTTTGTTCCCTTCTTCAAATCTGCTGAAGAAGACATTGAGCATGTTAAGGAATTCCTTATTGTCCTCACAATGTGAAGATAAGGGCCTGTAGTCTGTTACATGCTGGATACCTTGCCATAGGCGCCTGGAGTTTTTTTGGTCAGAGAAGTACCTCTTGATCTTCATACCATAGGCACAATTTGTTTGTCTCACTCCTTTGATCAGATTTTCTCTGGTTGTTCTGAGGGCATCCCTGTCTCCAGACTTAAAGGCTGCATTCCTTGCTTTCAGAAGCGCATACACCACGCTAGTCAACCAGGGTTTCTGTTTGATACATGCGATGATGTTTTTGGTGGCTGTTACATCATCCACACATTTTGAGATAATTGTGAAAATTGAAAAATCCCAGGTGATGCCCATGTAGCTGATCTTTTCACTGGCTGCCCTTCTCCTTGGGATTTCTGGATTCAGAAACCTAAGCTAGACTAGTCTTCTCCTTGACAATGCAAGTAGTTAGAAGGATTTTATTTGGGGAGGAGTACATAATAACCAGTTTTCAAAATACTAATTTACTATATTGTTCAATACTTGTTAGCCATTAGTAAAACATTTACGGTACCGGTAGTAATATAGCTAGTACATAGCTGTTAACATTTTCACTCAGATAGGGACAGAGCCCATAATAATGAGGGACAAAGACCCCCAAACAGGAGCATATTTCCTTTCTTGGTATTACTCACTTAGACAACTGTTGCAATAGGGGATATGCATTAATATGCTTTTTTCTGAAGAACAAAATGTTCAACTGTAATTACTAGCACTGTTTGTAGGAAAGTAAATCCTTGTGCAGTGTCACAAAAATCAGGGACAAAAGAACAGAAAAACATTTTGTGGCAAACTCAGGTATTATTTAAGCAATAACCCACGCCTGGGTGTGGTTAATGCTGGATTTACCCACGGTTGGTGTGGTTTGGTCACAAGGGTGAAGCAACGGAGAAAGGAAGATCTCCGTTGCTTTTTAAAAGCTGTCTCGCTATGTTAAACGAGTGTAACATAGCAAGATATCTTTAAAAAAAAGCAACGAAGAAAGGAAGCTCTCCATTGCTTTTTTTTTTTTTTTTTTTTTTTTTATATCTCTCTATGTTAAACTCGTTTAGCATAGGGAGATTACAGCAACGGAGCTCTTCCATTTTCCGTTGCTACCAAAAACACAAAAAAAATCAAGACTTATACTAATGGAAAAAGTCGGGGCAACCGGACTTTTTCCATTAGTATAAGTCGGATTTACAACGGGCATGCTGGTTGGGTAGGCCAATCAGCGTGCACGTTTCAGAATACTAATAGACAGTCATTGTATAATAGCTATTAGAGAATGGGCTAATTGGAGAATGAACATTCTCCAGCAGGGTATTAATGTACAAGTAATGCCCGGTGAAAAATGAGTCTGCCACTTTACAGCAGCATATCAAGCTACTTTCACACTCGCTAAGCAGCATTTTTGCTGTTTAGTGAGCGTAACAAAAAAAAAAAAAAAGTGTGTACGTGTGTGCTTATTTTTCTGTCTGCTTGTGTGAGTGAATGTGTGCATGAAAGCAGAGGAGACTGTGTGTGTGTGTGTGTGTGTGTGTGTGTGTGTGTGTGTGTGTGTGTGTGTGTGTGTGAGAGAGAGAGAGAGAGAACAGTCTTGTGTGAGTGAATGCATCTATGAAAGCAGAAGTGACTGAGAGAGAGAATGGGCTGTCTGTAAAATTGTTGTGTTTTACTTACTTATTTCTTTTTTTAAGTACTATATTATTTTTTTATATATTTTTGATGTAAAATGCTTCCTCCAACACCATTAACACATATACTGCAGAAAGTTTAAAACATTAGGCGGAGGAACTATTTTACATCAAAAATATACAAAAAAAGTAATGTTGTTGTTAGCACTTAAAAAATAACTAAGTAAAACACAACAATTTTACAGACAGCCCATTCTCTAAGTGCAATAATGCCCTCCAGGAGGTGTGTGCTAATGTGTAGTTAACACCCTTCCAGGGGTGCAGAGACCTTCATATACCCCTGGACCGGGCATTAATTACACATTAACACACACCCTGTTGGGCATTATTGCTTACGTATCTGGTCTGTGCAGTTCTAAGAAATTATGTTCAGGTGGTACTACACTTGTTTTACAGTTATTGTAGGTACCAAATAAATAATTCATGAATGAACAAAGGAGCAATACAATGCCTGTCTGGTAGAATGTTTGAATAAGCTTCTCTGTTAGTGTTTAAGTGTTACTTGAAGGCATTTGCAACTTTTTTATCACAACTGGATGAATTACAACTCATCAGTTGTTTTTCTGAAAGAAAACCATTGCTGGTGTTGCTTCTGTTATAGTGCCAGTAGTGATTCACTGTTTTTTCACTTTGTTTATTTGAGGTTGAGTGATTGTGGAGTTAAAATATATAAATAAGGGGATAAGGAGGACAAAGCGGGTGGACTTGCTCCCTGCACAAATGATTATTATTATTATTATTCTTTTTTAGACAAAGTTACTATTGTGTTTACTCAGTTGTAACTTTATGTAGCTGTACTGCAAGGAATCGTAGTGGAACTGTTTCAAAATATTGTGTGGTTGGCATGAATAGAAAGGAAAGAAGGTAAGGAAGGAATGTAGGAAGCAAATAATCTAGGAAGGAAGAAAGTTTGCAATGTCCAGCAAACTGCTTTTACTCCTAGGAGAGGAAATAAAGACAGATTTGGGGGCAGGTTTTGATCCCTCTTGTTGGCTGGAGACACAAGTCTGTTTTATGACTGTGTGAGATAGTGAGAAAACATCTGTGGGTAATACTTAAGAACTTGCAAGTTTCAATGCAAGGCACTCCAAGGCCCTGCTGAAGGACATGTGCAGAACATAGTCTTACCTGAAACGAAATGTTTAAGATAGAGGTTATGATGAGAAATATTGTTTATGAGCTAAAATATGAGTGAGGAGACTTAGATTTAGTAAACATAATAGAAGTACCTTGGCATGCTTTACAGAAATATGAAACATAAATAAAACAATGTTGTTAATATATGTGAGTAACCCCTTTGATTGGCCCTAGTAAAAGACCACTACTGGATATTTAGATGTTCTGGAAAATAAAATGAATTGAATTTTTTTTTTTTGAGGTTTCTTTGTTTTTCATGTAATGTTAGGCATCATGTGTACAGCATCTGCTTCACACTTGTGCTGTTTTGTGCTGGTTAACACAAGATGTTATGTGATCCTATCTCGCCTACATTCTGACTGATGGGTTCGGAGCCGATCCTCGGCTCGGCACGCTTATGCCAAAGAGCGAAGTCTCTTATTGGCTGAGCTTACTATATCCCAGGATGCACCACTACCAGTCCCCCAGATCTCGTTTGCCGCTAACAAGCAAAGACGTGGTCTCGAGCTGGCTGAGCTAAGTAGTGCTTTTTTCACTTACTTTCCTGTCAGGAATTTCCTAAATCTTCAACAAAAAGCTGTTTTAACAGCTATCTCGTGTTTTTTGTGTTTGAGTGAGTATTTTCTGTAAAGTTTTTGTGTGGTGAATGCGTTTTTCTGACTAGAGGTCCCCTTTGAGTTTAAGGGCCTTCCTGCCAGTCCGTTGTTGTTCAAGTCCCGTTTTATTTAGGGGCTTTTGGACCCTTTGGTTATTTTGTCTATTTGTGACAGCCTTTGTTTTAAAAAAAAAAAAGAAAAGAAATTTTCTGTCATTGTTAGTGTGTTTGGTTTTGGCTAGTTACACTAAATTGGTTGCCATAATGTCACAGGCTCCTAGGCCTTCAGGTTTTAAAAAGTGCACTAAGTGCAGTTTCAAGATGTCAATAACAGATGACCATTCTCTCTGTGTGTACTGTTTGGAAACATTTGCAGGAGTCCTGTAGCGTGTGCCCTCGAGGGTCCTCCAAGAGAGGAAAAATAAACTTATTTTAAAGGCCTTATTAAACCCTCATTTGAAGAGGCTTTAGCTTCCTCTCCTTCTCCTGCAAAGAAGAAAAGGCCGGCTCCGACCAGCCCATCGGAACCGACCGCCAAAAGACATAGGCAGGCTTCTCCTTCGGTTCCACGGACTTCGGAGCCGAGGGTGGGACAGTCTGCCTCGATGCCTCCAGCCTCGACTCCTCTGGGTTCGAGCCGACGGCTGGGGCCTCGAGGCGGATCATCTTCATCGGCTCCACTGATCTTGGAGCCGATGAAGGTTGTCCGCTCAGACACTTCCTCCTCGGCGCCAAGCCCTCGGCACCGATGGAAATTGGTTTGGACACTCCTTGGCGCCGATAATTGTCGAAGTCGATTCAGAGCCGGTCCCCTAGTCCCTTGGAGCGGTAGGAGAGGCCTACACGGACCCGTACGGTCTCTTGCAGGTCATCAAGGATGTCAGATTCGGACATAGACAGGGTACTCCAAAGACTTTTCCAGTCCCCAGTCTTTCAGAAATTTGTTTCGCTCCGACCCAATTGGCTTCGAGCCGATAGCCCATTCCATTGCCATTCCTCCTCCGACCGCTTTGGCTCCGGAGCAGGTGCTGATGGAGCCAGTGGAGATCCTAGGGTCGGCTCCGACCCTTACTCCAACCCGGCCTTCAGGTCCGAGTTTAGCACACGGACTTCTTCGGCCGGACCGGGTGACGTTTGGGACCAATGCTGTCGGTTCCAAGCCTCCCTCTCGGTGCCGCCGTGGGAATTCCGTCTGCTATCATGGCTCGGAGACTGGACCCTCCCAGGATTCTGGGGTCCGGCCTTCAGAGCTATGAGGCGTGCCTTGGCCAAGTCTTCTTCGGCCATCTCTACGGCTTTACCGGCACCTTCCCTGGGCATGGAGACTGTGTCTTTGGCAGTTCCCCTGTCTCTAGTCAGCAGAGCCCCGGGGCCTGAGGTTACCCCCACTGGGGGTTCCCCTCCTCCTGAGGGTCTTTCGGAGTTGTCTTTGGAGGAGCCCCCAAGGAAGAGATCGTGCAAGAGGAAGCACGTGGACTCCCCCGATGAGTCTCTTACATCGGACACTGATCTTGATGATGTGGAGGGGTCCCCAAAGTCGTCCTCGGATGATGTCTCATTTGCAGACATTCTAGAGATCCTCAAGCAACGAGGCGGC
Organism: Protopterus annectens; assembly: GCF_019279795.1. Lineage (NCBI taxonomy): Eukaryota > Metazoa > Chordata > Ceratodontiformes > Protopteridae > Protopterus > Protopterus annectens. Next base: position 692,675,052 of record NC_056732.1, on the reverse strand, counting down.
TGGAATTCTAAACCCCCCTCCGCTGATGAGTCGGTGTTCCTCAAGGGCTTCGGGGCTCAGCCCGGCGGCTCCTGGGTGTCTCCGCCCTCGACGAGCTCCTGGATTTGGTTTGTCGGGCGTGGGAACATCCAGATACTGTGGAACCAGTGCCTTCTCGCCCTAACAAATTTTTGTCTGCCCCACCCGAGAAGGAGTTCTACGAAAGGCGTGGCTGTAGATGCCATGGTGGTGGCATCTGCTACCCAGCAGGACGTGGCAGAGGCTTCAACGTCCATCCATCCTCCTAATAAGGAGTCTAGGAGCATGGACCGGTATGGGAAGCGCACCCTGACTTCAGCGGCCTTTACTCTGAGGTCCCTGAATTATTTGGCACATTTCACCAGACTACAGAGGGATCTGGTCAAGGAGCTCTCAGACTCCCTCGCAGGTAACCTACCTGAGCAGCTAGCCCAGTCGGTTAGCTCTCAGTTGGCTATCCTTACCTCGATTTCTAACTCGTCCATGAGGCTCATTTCATATGCGGCCGTGAAGGCGGGTAGCGGCAGGCACAGGCGTGGCTCTACGGAGACAAGCCTGGCTCTGTTTGTGTCATTTTGCGGAGGCCTTCAAGTCTTCCTTTGCCGACGCTCCCTTTGATAGGTCCTCTTTGTTTGGACCCAAGGTAAAAGACACTCTTACCCGCTGTGAGCAGGAGGGAAAGACTTTATCTGCCGTAGGAGCACGATATTCCACTCCCTTTCGGCCTTATCCCAAGGCTAAAAGAGGAGGGAAGATGTGGTTCCGCAAATCACAGAAATTCTTTCCTCAACAGCAGGAAGATTCCCTTCCAGAGGCAGAGGACGGGAATTTTTCTGGGAGGCCGTCCCAGAGGCAGCAGAGGCCCCCGCAACACTGGAGACAGAGTCCTTTCGTGGCTCTTCAGCCTCCCACACTCCATGAGGGATTGCCCGGCTGTGCTGCTCCGGAGCCAGTCGGGTGCCATTGCCAAGCACCTAAAAGCCTGGGAGTCTATTACTCAGGACAGATGGGTGCTTCGGATTATTGCCGGAGGTTACACCATTCCTTTACACTCCACCCCACCGTCCAAAAAATCCCGGACCCACCACCCAGTCAAAGGGAAATTGCAGCCGTAGAAGCTTCAAAGCTGCTAGAAAAGGAGTCATCCAACCGGTCCCCACAGACCAGATCGGATCCAGAAATTACTCAAGGTTCTTTTAGTGCCAAAAGACAGGGGACCTGAGACCCATTTTGGATCTCAGCAAACTAAACCAGTCCGTCATGAAGTCCAAATTCAATGGTCACTTTACAATCCATTCTCCCATTGTTGGAGAAAGATGTTTGGATGTGCTCCATAGATCTCAAGGATGCCTATTATCACATACCGATACATCAGGCGTCCAGGAGGTATCTGCGCTTCAGCCTGGGAGACAGTCATTTCCAATTTTGTGCACTGCCCTTTGGTCTCACCACAGCCCCAGGGTGTTCACCAAGTGTTTGGCAGTAGTGACTGCTCACCTGAGGAGTCTCGGATTCCAAGTGTTTCCCTATCTGGACGACTGGCTCCTGACTGCCACCACCAGGCATCTACTACTAGAGAACCTACAAGCCACCATCTCCCTGGGTGTTTCCCTGGGAATTACATTCAACTGGTCAAAGTCTGTCTTGCTGCCTTCTCAGCGCATAAGATTCATAGGAGCAGAGATAGACTCAAAATTAATGCGGATCTTCCTTCCTACCGAAAGGATACAAACATTACAAAATCAGGTCCGAGCCCTGCTTCTAAGATCCAAAGCCCCAGCCAGGATGGTCCTGCAACTTTTAGGTTCAATGTCTGCCACGGTTCTCCTAGTTCCTCTGGCAAGGTTGCACATGAGGATTCTCCAGTGGCTATTATCGACACAATGGTCTTTTCAAGATCTCCCCCTCAATCATCACATACTGATTACAGAAACGTGCAAACGGGACCTCCGCTGGTGGCTTCTGCCATCCAATCTGAATCAGGGAAGACCCTTTGTTATACCCCCTCCGGTGGCCACCTTGACTACGGATGCCTCCCATACGGGGTGGGGGGGGCATTGTCTGGGCAGGTCAGTTCAAGGTTCTTGGCTTCCCAACGAAACATCTCTCCATATCAATGTGTTGGAAATGAGGGCTGTACTTCTGTCCTTACAAGCCCTCCACATGTTTCACCCTCAAGGCATTATCGCCATCCACACAGACAACATGTCGGTAGTCTGGTATCTAAACAAACAAGAAGGGACCAGATCTTACCCCCTTTGCAGAGAGGCCATGAGGGTGTGGGAATGGGCAGTGGCTACCAAGCGCTTCCTGGTAGCGACCCACATTCCAGGCAAATCCAATGTATTGGCAGACAGACTGAGCAGGACTATTCTCTCTCCTCACGAAACAGTAGCAGCTCAGATTTTCAAAAGATGGGGGATTCCGTGCTGCGACCTGTTTGCAACACCACGAAACACGAAGTGCAAAAGGTTCTTTTCCTTGACCCCGCATCAAGGGGAGACAGCTACGGATGCTCTAGTCCAACCTTGGCCAACAGGACTGCTTTATGCTTTTCCTCCGATTCCACTCCTCCCCAAAGTCATCCAGAAAGCTTCCCAATTGGGGTCCACAATGATTCTAATTGCTCCGTACTGGCCTCGTCAGGTATGGTTCCCCTACCTACAGAAATATACTCTGGGCGGTCCTTGGTTCTTGGACCTAATTCCGGACCTTCTGGTTCATCAGTCGGGACAACAGCACCAGTCCCTTCACACTTTGAAATTAACAGCTTGGCTCCTCCACTTCCGACTATAGTCAGAAATCACACCTTGGACCCGGAAGTTATTCACATTTTATCTTCAGCCCACAAACCCACCACTAAGAAGTTGTATCACAGTAAGTGGAAGAGGTTTGCTATCTGGGCTCAACTCAGAGGATTAGACCCTATTACTGCCCGATACCAGAGGTCTTGAAATTTTTAACATCCTTGTTTAATCAAGGATCTTCAGTCTCTACTATTAAAGTCCAACTAGCAGCTATCTCCAAATTTCACGATTCCACAGACCCACCGTTGATGAGCAGCAGATTATGTAAAA
>NC_056732.1:692589457-692666957 GCF_019279795.1 Protopterus annectens | reverse complement strand
GATCAGAACAATCAGTTTGTTAAATTCTGCTCCAGAACTCCATGCAAGTCCTGTGAACGTTCTCTTTTCCGTGGACAAGAATGTTCCTGTATGTTTTTCCACTCTTTCCTCTAATATCTGGGGTCATTCTGCAACAGTGGTTCTCTCTTCTTTTGGAATGGCAATGGGCAGTTGCCACAAGCTTCCTCACAGACTGGACTTACTCACATAGGACGGGGTGTTTGAGACATCCCAACTTGAAACAACTTCAACTAACTGCTTGGAGAATAGCATCTTAATACCTTTTAGGTACCTATTTTCTGAGGATGTGCAACAGGTATTAAAGGAGGGAAGAAAACCTGATACCAGGAAGTCATATATTAGCAAATGAAAAAGATTGTCTAGTTAGTGTCAAGACAAGAAGCAGGGCCATTTTAAGCCTAGTATGTCACTGGTTCTGCAATATTTGTGCGAGCTGTTATCCACTGTCCTTTCTTACTACTCTGTCAAAATTCATTCATCAGCCAGTTGTGCGCCTGCCCATCGATCCTCCCCTTTCAATGTATTCCCATGTCAAAATGTTTTTGGAAAGGATATTACACCCCATGACTCCTATAAAACAGGTGACTCCACCTTAAAATCTAAACTTTGGGTTAGAAAAACTGGCTTTTGTCCCATTTGAACCAGCTCATCTGACTGATTTGAGGCTCTTAACATAGAAAACAGATTTACTGATCGCTCTGACTTCTGCCAGAAGAGTATCTGAGTTGCAAGCTGTTATGGTGGATCAACCTTCCCTCATTTTCCACAGAGTCAGGGTTTCTTTGAGAACTAATCCTTCTTTTATGCTGAAAGGCAAAAGGGGGAACCTGAGTTTACTGTTTCTGAGTCTACTGTTTACTAATTCTGAGTCTGTTATGGACTGAATACCATCTCTGTTTAAGTCTGTAGCAAAAACTGGAGAAGAGATGAGGCAGATTCTTTAAATACTTAATATTTGATGCTTCCCAGTGGAAAATATACTTCTTCTTGACAAAATGCCTCCAAAAAGAAGTAGACTGGTTATACATACTATTTAGAATTATTATATAGCCGAAAATAATGGCACAACTTTGCAGGACTTCTGCCAAGAGTAGTGAGAAGAAGAAGGAGGATATCCAGATAAAGGGCCAGATGACTTAGATGAGAAGCAGTAGTTACGTTCTGTGAATGAGGATTAAGCTTAGGGCAACAAGAGACTGCCAAAGGTTCAGCAGCAATCGAAAACATAAGAGGTGCTAGAGAATATCCCTGCCATACTCCCTTATTAATGTGTAGAGTAGCATAAATATAGAGACCTAGGCAGACTATTACAAAGTAGTGAGTGTATGATGCATTGAAGAAATTGCCAATAAGTTAGGCACATTTTACTTAGCCAAAATACAGGAGAGCTATGGCCACATGACAGCACTGCATGTCTTTTCTGCATCTAACGTGATTACAGCTAAGGCTTGGGTACTCTTCTGCTAAGCTTCTATCCATTAAGACAATCCAAGGATATTATTTCCAGCCATTATTCCCATGATAATGAGAGTAGAAAATTTGGAGAAACCTTAGCAGCCCAAACTGACATAAATAGTTGTGACAGATATGGGGTGCAAACTCACTAGATTAGGAGTTTTGCTTGGTTAGAGAACTGCAACAGCCAAGGATTGTTTTCACATATTTGGGGATTATCATGCTTAAGCACACAATTACATGTTTTCCGGGGGATGCCTAAAACCAGGGCAGAGGATAATTTGCATAATTCCTAGGGTAAAACATCCATCCCTGGTGCTTTGTTACTCTGGAATTTAGAGATGGATTTCAAAATATGCTCTGTCATGAAAGAAGTTTCTAGCACTTGCATAACATCATGGGGTTATACTTGGTAAATTTTCAAAGATTTGAAAAATAGCAGGGGAATGCCATGGAATTGGGGCACTACAAAGTTACTGAAAATAAAATCAGTAAATATTGTGAGTCCTTAGATGAGATGGTGGTCTGTCATCAAATGTGGTAGAAATAAGACAGAGTGCCAGATATGGCTGAGATTTAGCTTTATATTTATTAACATGCCACTCTGGTATAGACCTAGGATGAACTTTCATAATATAGGAGGTATAAGCTATCAAGCATTATTTCTGCTTTTATAAGTGTTTTGGCCTTTGTGTATTGCACTTGTTTATCTGAGATGGGAAAATGTGATGATGATTTTTGTCTATGAAGGATGCAGGGTTACTTTTGTAGAGATTATGCCCTTGATGCTCAGCATTAGATCTCTGTTGCTTATGTTATATGTGATGTATCTTGCCAAGGATCGGACGTCTGGTCAGTATTCAAAGCTTCAGGGTGCCTTCCACACACCCGTATGTCCAAGTAGATACAACAGCTTGTCAGTATTTGTTGACATTTGACTCTGGATATTTTTTTTTTCAATAATATTTCTTTATTTATTTTTCACAGTATACAAATTAATATACAAAGGTGATATTAGATCATAACTACATCAAAACAGTTAAACATATTTACACTATTTACATGAATGCTTTCATAGTTTAACGTTAAAAGACTGGTTAACTTCATATATTTCTTCTGAATGCTATCTCCAGGGTTAGTAACAACATCTCAGTTTATGAATACATAATGTTGCGGTGCTTCTTGTGTATGTTGTATTGTATCTTACATTTAGTGGTTTATGTAAGTATAATATTGAAAATCTGTTCCCAGAGTTTAAAAATATTGGGATTTTTGTTTTGCTTGTTTATTATGTATTTATGTGCTAGTATATGTTTTATCGCCAAGATCCTGAATTTCTCCCAAGAGTTCTTGCACTGGTTAAGCCAGTTGGTAGCTATGTAGAGTTTCATTAATAGGAAAATATTAATAAGAATGATTATTTGGTTTTTGGATAGATTATTTGGGGGAATATGTAATATCATAAATTCCCAAGTGAGCGTTGATGTTTGATAGCCCATCTTTTGCAGTTGTAGTTTCAGGGAGTTCCAAAGTTTGAATACACATTTACAGCTCCAGAACATATGAAAATGGTCAGCAGTTTTATCTTTACAATGTGGGCAAGTTGGAGAATTTTTAGAGTTAAATTTATGCAAGCTAAGACGTGTGTAATATGCATTGTTATATATCATGAATTGAGTGAATGCTGACTTTTGAAGGGATATGGATTTTACTATTAGGTTAATTGCTTGGGCTAGTTTGCGATTCTCAATAGAGGGTATTTTTTCTTTCCAATACTCAGATATGAGTATATGATCTTGAAATTTCATGTCTTTTATCAATTTGTGTGAGCATGCTGTATATTTTTTGTTTAGTAAAAGAGTTTTCCATAGTAAGTTACATTTCATTATGTCTTCTTTATTGATGTTGATATCATGAAGATAGCTTATACACATTTCTTTAATCTGTCTCATGATCAACAGATATGATTTGGGAAGGTTCATTTGACTTCTTATTTCATGTATAGGACAGTTTAAGTATGGGTACATATCTTGTAAGGTTATGTTTATTATATGTGAGAAGCGTTTTAAGTCTAACATCTGGTTATTTATTTTAAAGTTGGGGTTTTTATGTATGGGTTGTAAAATCATCATGGGTTGAAGGACTCTGGATAATTTTATCAGATTGCAGAAGAGGCCCAGGCGACAAAATAACAAAACAGAAAATACATAATTCATAGGTGAAAATCGACATATTACAATAATACAAATATTAATACACATATGACATGTATAATAATACACATATACCATCATTAAAACAAAATAAATACAATACAGTGTAGCACTGAAACTTGTTAACATGTTATCAGTGCAAGAGTTTATTACTCACTCATAAAGCAAATGTCAGAGTGGAAAATATAAACAGTAGATAAGGAGGAGAGGAAAGTGGAGAGTGAGAAAAAACAAATATTTGTTAGAAGTAATTAGGGGGTAGATTTGGGAGATATGAGAAATAATGAGGAAAAGAAAGATTGAGAGTAAGAAAAATAAGAGTAACAGTAAGAGAAATAAAAATAAGGAAAGCAAGTGCAAAGCTAGGAGTCAGAGGAATTAATTTAGTTACATCTTAAATAAATGAATGTTATGTATTGCCCTGATTGGTACAGAGATTGTATTCCAGACTTTTACTTAATCTTTCGGCTTTTCCCGGTTAGGGGTCGCCACAGAGGAACTCAGGTCCGCTAATGATTGACAATGGATTTTTACGGTGTTGAGTTGCCAGCCTGATGGCCAACCTTCAAAGAAGGCACACCCATTCACACATGCACCTACCTGCATGTCTTTAGACATCATTCAACCATGAAGAGGGCATGCAGACTCCACACTGAAGGCTCTCCAGCTGAGAATCGAACGGGAGAACCTCTTCCTGTGAGGCGACAATGCTAACCGCTGCACCACCGCAGCCCTACAGTGTGAATGCAGACTTTGACCGCAGTTTTGGTTAGGCTTATAGATGTCAATCTGATATTTGTCAGAAGATTGAAGGTGATGACTTGGGAGGTAGTGGTGGAGAATTGTACTTATAGCTGGGCATATAAACATAGATGTATGGGTGGCACAATTTAGAACTTTCGTGTTGAAGCTACCAATAACACTCACTTTTACTGCATCTTCAGTGGTTTGACAGTCAACTAGTATTTTTTAAATACCTTTATTGAATTAACATTTGTGACACAAGCATATTTACATTTATATAAAAGTAATCAAAGTGTATTAACAAGTTCATGTGTACAAACATTATACTTCACATATATTGCTATATATCATTTAACCTAAGCAACATTACATAAATTATTCAATTCTAAACAAACATCTTTATTAAACGATAATTTATGACATAGGTAGTCATACATTTATATAAATTAAACAAACCACAGCGACACAGCCCTAGTTGCAAGCACTTCACATTGCAAACCATACTGATGCACTCCGAGTTGCAAACATTATACATCACTAATAATTTACTCAATCATTTTCAGTCAAACATTACAAGCACATTTAAGTCCCGCCATCTTTTAAACCTCATTCCTCCTCTGCGTGTATTGTTCCCACAATTCCCATTTTTCTCTTATGTAGTTTGCTCCTACCCTTTTCTAAGTATCTGGATTCCAGTTATTTTATGTCTGTTACTATAGTCACTGCTTCTAGTACAGCAGTTTAGATTTTGATTTCTATTTTCTAGTAATTGCTTTTTGGCAGCCACCATAATTAGACACAGCAAGACCTTACCATGTCTAGGCAATTCTGATTCTGTACAATAGCTTAGAAAAATCATCTCCCTCATCACACCAATCTGCCCACCCAGCATCTCCAACGGCGTATCCTGCAGGGAATCTTTAAAGTCTGCCAACTCACTGCACTCCCAGAAAATATGTTCCTAATTACCTCTTTCTTCCCTGTCACTCATTTGCTGTCTATCTGAGGAAAAATTATCTGGAGTCTACTTGGGGTGTAAAAATATCTATGTAAATATTTCCAACCAAAAATCCTAAATCTTCTAGATTTTGTTGCATGTATGCAAGACATACATATATCCTCCCATTGTTTCTTTGTTAATTGCTTATCCAGTATGTCTTTGCAATCCTTTCTAAACTCCTCTGATTGATTCTTATAGTTATCTTGCAATATTTTATATGCTGTACTCTTCTTCTTCTTTTGGCTTTTTCCCGATTAGGGGTCGCCACAGCGGATCACCTGTCCGCTCATGATTGGCAGTGGAGTTTTACAGTGTCGAGTTGCCAGCCCAGTGCCCAACCTTCCACAGAAGACACACACCCACACACACGCACTCACACCTAGGGCCAATTTAGAGTGTCCAATCTACCTGCAGCATGTCTTTGGGATGTGGGAGGAAACCGGAGCACCCGGAGGAAACCCACGCGACCACAGGGAGGACATGCAGACTCCGCACAGAAGGCACCCCAGCCAAGGATCGAACCGGAGAACCTCTTGCTGGGAGGTGACAATGCTAACCACTGCACCACCGTGGCCGCCCCGATTTTATATGCTGTACTAATTATTCCATTTTTAATGGCTGCTGCTGTTTTAGATTCTACTGAAAACTCTGCCAGTGCTGGTTATTCATTTAGGACCCCCGTATTTCTTTCTCTTTGCCTACACTCTGATATCAATACTTGATAGGGAAGGCAATCTCTAACCTGCAGGCCAAATAAATTCTTGGTGTCTTCCCATTCTAAACTCCTCTGATTGATTCTTATAGTTATCATGCAATATTTTAGATGCTCTACTAATTATTCTGTTTTTAATGGGTGCTTCTGTTCTAGATTCTACTAAAAACTCTACCAGTGCTTGCCTTTCATTTAGGACCCCCATATTTATTTCCCTTTGCCTATACTCTGATATCAATCCTTGATAGGGAAGGCAATCTCTAACCTGCTGTCCAAATAAACTATCTTCCCAGTCTATCATTTTTCCCAATCTAGTTATTTGCTCCCAATACCTTGGTTCCTTTGCCAGTTTTCTCCAATAGATTTTAGCCCCCTCTAGCCTGTTGTCTATATCCCTAATTGCAGTCATCCCTACTGGCAGAATCTCCTTTCTCTTTTCCTGTGTTGTCTTAGTTCTTAGGATACTTTCTGCTACTTTATGAATATAGTATTCTGTATGATTATTGTTATTTTCCTTAAAGGCCTGCATCCAAAATCCCAGTCTCTCTCTGTTTCTTCAGCTTCCCCATTGTTTCATAATCATTGCTTTCTACATTGAATGATAGTTTTCTGTTTGTGTTATGTATAGGAGCTTTAACTCTGTAGCTGTGAAATACCCCTTCATATCAGGTAATCCTAATCTGCCCTGCTCTACTGGAAGAATCAGTTTATCCCACTTGAATTTTGCTGTCTTCCCTTCCTAGATAAAGTCCTTCAGCTCTTTATTAATTGCTATCCACAACTTCTCTGCTTGATAAAAACATACCTGACTAAAACATTTTAACTGCTTGCATCTTACTATCTGTATCCATACAACAAAGCTTCCATTTTCTCAGTTTTTGTATTATCTTTTGTTTAGTCTCTTCCTACATATCCTTAGCTGCCACACCAGAATCATTTTAATCCCGATTCCTAAATACTTAATTTTATCATGTCCCCATGAATATGGATACTGTTGAACCAATTCATATGTGGGTACATAATTTACCACTTTCGCCTTTGTTTTAGCTTCATTAATTTTGTATCTCAAAAAGATCTGAGACTGTCTCAAAATGTTCCAGAACACTGTAATGTTTCTTTCTGGTTTTGTCAGGTACAAAAGTAATATCATCTAGAAATAGAGCCAGATTTTCTTGACTACCCTACCAGTTGTAGCCTTGAATTTCTGAGTCTCTTATTTTATTTGCCAGTAGTTTTAAATATAATGCAAATAACAAGGAGGAAAGAAGACACCCCTGCCTGATTCTTCTGCTCAAGCAGAAATTATCAGAGAGGACCCCATCCACTTTAATTTTCCCTCTGCTCTCTCATATATCTTCCTAATCAACCTTATAGTTCTTTCAGGAAATGCAGATGCTTCCATTGCCCTTCTTATAAAGTCCTAGCTAATGCTGTCAAATGCTTTATCTGTATCAAGACCCACCAACAGTGGTATTTTCTTAGATTCTGCTTCCCTCTGGATCATCAATGTTCTGTTAATATTGTCAAATGTTTACCTCCCCTCCACAAAACCTCATTGATCCATATCTATCAAAGTTGGCATTACTTGTGCCATTATTTTAGCCATTATGGACATGAACACGTTATAATTGTAGTTTAGTATTGAAATACACATGTATGAAGCTGGATCTGATGGATCTTTACCTGCTTTAGGCATTATAGCTACTGCTGCTTTCTTCCAGGATGTTGGTACTTCTCCTCCTCTTAAAATACTGTTAAAACTTTCCAGATCATTATCACTTTTTTTCTTTCTAGCTTCCAGACTTCCAGGGGAATACCATCGATTCCTGGGACTTTCCTGTAGATTGGTTATACATTACAATTTTTTATCTCATCTGCTCCTATCCTAACTGTTAGTAATTGAGCCTCATCTACCTCTAACCTTGGCATATTTAATTCTTCCATAAATATTTCTATTTGTAACTTTTCTTGATTTCCATCTTTCTCTGCTTGATACAGACTTTCATAGAATTTTCAAAATATTTCTAATACCTCTACAGGGCCTCTTGCTACCTTCCTTCTTATAGGCTTCCTGTGCTTGGCAACAGCCCTTTCTACTTTCTGTTGCCTGAGCCATTGTGCTAAAAGTTTTTTATCAAAAAACAGTTGCTTAACAACAGTCTTTCTAAACTCGTGTGTATTATTGAGGTAATCCCTTATTTTCTGCTTAGCATTCTGTAGTTGATCCTCCTCTTGACCTGTGAGATTCCTCCTCTGCAATACTTTAACATTTGTCAGTCCCTCTAACTAATGCTTATTACTTCTTAAACATAGCTCCATTTCTTTTATTTCCACTCTATTTTTAAACTCCACCTTAATTATATCCCATTCCCTAGCTATATTTTCAGAAGTAATTTCTATTCTCTTGAATAGCTCCTGAATAATCTCCACTACCCATTCCTTAAATTACTCTCTTTTCAACAGATAAGTGGGAAAGTGCCAGTGTCTCATTTTTATTTAATTGCCCTGTGTTTTATTTAGGTATTATTGGCACATAATCTGAAATATTTATTCGGTGCTTATCAAGACCTGCAATTAAATGCAGATGCTTCAGTGAAATATAAATTCTGTCTAGCCTAGCCCAGTTTTTGTATCTTGGGGAATAATATGTAAATTCACCCCAAACTACTATTACTGAATTCACATCTTCCATGCAAAATATTTTCATAAATTTCTTCAAAAATGTACCCTCCTTTGTTATACTTTCCCTTCTGGGCCTTCCAGACACATCTTCACTACTGCAAATCAAATTACAGTCCCTCTCATAAACAGTATTCCTTGCTAAAAACTGATTAATTCTCCCAGAATGTTCTTAAGCTCCATTATAGCAGTTTTAGGTGGAATATAAATACATGCCAGTGTAATCCTTCTCCCTTGCCAGTAGCCCCTTAGCACTACAAATCTGCTATTATTATATTTTTTATTCTCTTTTATCACTATTGGACCTCCTCTTGCAATTAATATAAGTAGTCATCTATTCCTTTGTCCCAGATATTCCACTGAATAATCATCCTGAAAATATCATATTCACATGTTCAGTTCTTTCCTAGTTTGTCTCATGTAATATAGCTATTTGCATGTTATATGTTTAATATAGTTCACTATTCTTTCTTTTTTGTATTTATCTGTAAGACCATTGACATTTAAAGGCATTACAGAAAGCATCAGTGTATTAAAAAGTTATTATTTCCACCTTTTATATATAACACCTTTTTGTTAAATGTCTAGTTGTAGGTTTTGTGTTGCATGCATACACTGTTTTCAGGTTTAACTTTTTTATAGTTGTTTATTGTCATGTCCATGTGTGCCTATGTCACATCTTACAAGAATGTTTGCTGTATTGAAAGCCCTCAAAAAAAAAAAACAGATAGACTCCCCATATCTCCCTAAAACCTATTAATTTAATACTAACATGCACAGCTATGTACATCTTCAAATATTGAAGTTTTACCCTCCTAATAGGATCAAATGTCCCAAACTGATAGCCACACTGACTGACTTGAGTTAACCTAAAAGAAGGGTTTTCCATGCAAAGATGCATGGTGCATCCTGTGCTTCTACTAAGTGCTAACTGGTTTTGTCTTATCTTTATAGCCGTCCTAGCTGGGAAAACTCCTGAATACTGTCAGAGAACATTATCTCCTAACCAGTTTCTCATTTCTTTTTTTCCCCAAACAAACACACTCCACAGATTTATCACACTGTCTCCATGGAGACATGAGAACAAGACAGCCAATTTCTCATTATCAGATTGTCTTCATGCAGGCTTGAGAACCAGACAATCAATTTTTCTTTATCAGATTGTTTCCATGGAGACATGAGGGCCAGATACAGAATTGCTATTAAGCATACATTCATTTACTAGAAAAAAGCCTCATAATATCCAATATTCTTTTTCATTTACTTGTTTCCTCTTAAAACATTTACTAAATCAATCTAAGGTCATTAATACAGTCATTCCCCCATGGAAGAATGAGAAAAAGCACATTACTTTGTCTTTTGTCATGCTCTTTTAACCAGGCTTTTTTTCATTGTAGTGCCTACATTTCTTAAAACTGAAGAAGAAGAGAGAAGGATGAAAGAAAGGAAAAAAAGAACAGCAGCACCTAATTACAATCCCCATTACACTTAAAAATAACTAATAAAACTTTACTTTATTACATGCAAAGAAAACCATACCACAAAAATAGTACTATTAAGAAAAAAATGTTTTCTGTACTTACTGTTAACTTTCTCCCCCTCTCTTCTCCTTCCCAAAGCATGTTTCCGAACATTAATGACATGAAGTAGGGCTTATACTTTAGAGCCCCCCACAAGTCCAACAAATTTGAAAAAAATCCAGTATTTCTAGATTTTCATGTTCTGTCATGTTTCACAAATATAATTATTGCATTGTAATCTCACATTAAGTTACTGGTTTTGTTCCTCTCCATCTCCTAAATCCTGTCTCTGCTTCATTTCCAACATACTTTCGATTCTTTTAGTCAACTCTCGTTCTCCCTTCCTTCTCGCCAACATTTTCCCTTGAAGCAGTGTAAAAGGTTTCACAGGTACAGTCTCTCTGTGGTCTTTATTACCATAACAAGAAGCAGAATATCCTTCTGTTTCACAGCTCACTTTTGTTGGACAAAGTTTGTAGTTCCTCCTTAGCTTGTACTTCATCAAAAAATTATTTTGTCCCTCCAGTGAAGAATACTTGAAGACAGCTGGTAACAGCAATTTGAATCTCACACATGAGTCTCGACATTCCCTGAATAGTGGAATGAATTTACTTCCTCTTCTGCCTGGTGTACAGTGAGTAATCATTTTCCGCAAACACTCTGCTGTCTCCCACTTTTAGTATTTTGTCCTTATGCCAAAGTTTTGTCAGAATCAACTCCTTTTGTTGGTAGGATTGAATCTTTACTATAAAGGTCTAGGTTTCTTTCTCATAGCCAGGTTTGGAGCAGATTCACTATGTGCCCTTTCAACTAACAACTCCTGCTGTGCAATACCAGTCCAGTTGCTTATTTGTGCTTTTATAAAATTAATGCAGTCTGTTCCTTCCAGCTTCTCTGGTATAGCTGAAAATCGCAGGTTTTCCCCTACGTGCTCTGTCCTCTAATTCTATTATTTTTTTAAACATCTTTTCCTGAGCAGTCTCATATTCAGCCAGCCTTTTCTTCATTTCAACTTCTGATTTTTGCAGCTTTATCACCTCATCTGAATATCTGTTTAAAGCTTCTTCCATTTTTTCCAGCCTTTTTCTTGTTTGTGTTAATATAATCCATCAGTGTTTCGTTTATTTTAACCAAGACTTTGTGCATTTGTCTCATATCTTCCTGTAGGTTACTGGAGGTCATATCTGGAAGTTGCATTGCTTTTTCCTGAACAGCTGCCGAACCTTCCTTAGTCAGTGTTTCTTCCTCACTTTTTGTAGCTGATCTTTTCCAGGTGCTCTGTATTTCTTTTTTCCTGGCATCCAGGCAGTATGCTTACTAGCCAGTTACTGAAATTTACCCATAAACACAAAAGTCTACAGGCCTTCTCTGTTGAGTTTTTGTTTTCACAATAGAACAGCTGGAATTAAGCTGTTACTCAGTGTGCAGCCATTTTGGAAATGGCAGCCAACTAGTATTGAGAAATTGAGTAGGTAAGGACCTTGCTGGGGACTTTTCTTTCTTTTTTATGTGAAGTGTTGTTCTTTTTGGCTTATGCCTAAAAGAAAGGGGAAGTGCTTGTGTGGATATCAAATACCTTATAAAGATTCCCAAACAACCTGTCTTTTCTCTTAAGGAACACAACATCCGGTCATGGTGCATTTGTTTGTCTTTCAAACCTAAGACCCTTAGGAGCCAACTTAGTTCCCACAAGATCTTTGTAGAGAACCTATGGTTTAAAGCCCTTCTATGGCTTTCTATGGAATCTGGCACTGGTACCTTGGATGTACCCCCTCTGTTTATTAAGAACAGGAAAATAAAGAGGGTTCTGCAGTGCTATCCTAGGCATCCTGTCTTTCCTGGTTCTCAGTAGATGATACTGATTTGGCCATGTCAGTGTCCTCGGACCATTCATTGGTGCCTCCAACCTCTCTGGTGTTGATTCTTGGGAGGCCACTAAGGGTCAGGAGTACCTGACATTCTCAAGGGCCAAACATACATCCAGTGTAACTAAGACAGAACTGTGCTCAATTTATTTAGAAGGTTATGTAGACTTCCTGCAAATAATTGTTACAGAGGAGGTGCCTGGCACCCAGGAAGAGGACTGGATATCTGAGCATGCATTTTCTTCTCAGACTCCTAGGAAAAGGACTCATAAGTTCAAACACATTTCTACTCCCTCTATTGCTATGGTGAAGGAAACAAAAGAGGAATGGTTCTGTTTTTCTATAACTTTATTTAAATCATTCACTTGCATTAGACTGTTTCTTCAGCGCAGATTTAATTAACAAAAAAATCAAACTCCTTCTCCTTCAGATTTAGAATTGGATTCTGACTTTGAAGAAGTTGGTTTAGACTATGCTTCTCAAGTCTCTTCTCTTGAGGGCTGTGAATCAGAATATGAAGAAAATATTTCTTCACATTCCCTGATGGAAGAAGTGTCTTTCTCCAATATTACTGTAAGGATGAAAGATGTGTTTAAAGGAAATCCCTGAAACCCAACAGAGGTATCTGCAGGTAGAGATTACCAAACCAGTGGCTATACCACCAATTATTGCAGCACTTGAGGATGCTTTTAATGCAGCCAGCACTTCTCCTGATACCAACCTTCTGCTCTTAGGAAATCAGATAAACTAAATAAGGTTCCTCACTCTCATAGGTACCTTTTCTGTAATTCCAAAGCTGATCCTTCAGTAATTCCATTGTAAAAAAAAAAAAAAAAAAACACTAACTCTACACAATCCATTTTCCAGTGACAAGGATGGCAGAACCGTTACCAGATTTATGAAAAAAAAGTTTACACCTCTTTAGCGGTAACATTTAGAGCTGTCATCAATTGTCATGATAGTTTGATCAAATTCCTTTTGGTTTCTTTTGTTGACACGAAAAAAGCTATTGCTGGTTTACCTAGTTTGGAATCTGAATCCTCTTTGCTTTCTTTACTTTCCTCAGTCATTCAGGTTACCAACATCTCCCTGAGGAGCTCATATGATACTGCTGAGGCATTGTCTATGACTGCAGTAACTGAATCAGTTATACTTAGGTTTGCATTGTTATGGACCCAGTATTTTCCTGAAAATGTCAAATCTGAAATACTTAATGTGCCTCTGGATAAACTTTGCAGATGTTCTAAAGAGAGTTGATGAAAGGTAGAAAATGATTCAAGATGTAAAGCAATTTTTTCAGATCCCAATACCAAAATATAGGAGACATTTCACCTTCAGTCCATGACTGTTTTATAGGAAACCATTTAAACAAACACAACAAAAGCCATGAAAGCAAACTTTTAAGAAACTGTTGCAAGACAGTTCCAAGAAAAAAGGAGGAGCTCCTCAGGCCCAGGCTCAAAGAAAAATGATTGACTATGCCACCCATTCTTTCCCTCCCCATCTTGACAATTTTCTGAATCTTTCAAAGAATGTTTCTGGTATCCAAAAAAGGATGGAACATGGAAACCTGTTTTGGACACACCTTTTCAAAATCTTTCTGTTAAGGTTCCAAAGTTGAAAGTACTTACTTTGCTATATTTCTTACCTCTGATCACTCCTCTAAGTTTATTGGTAACTCTGGATCTAAAATATGCTTACCACCATATACCCATTGACAGAAATTTCAGATTCTTTGTAAGATTTTTTTGCTTCTGTTTCACATTTTCAGTTCTTTTCTGTACTTGTTGGTTTGTCCAAAGCACGAGGGGTATTCACAAAGCCTCTAGCACCATCGACTGTGTTTTGCAAATTAGAGGGCATCCACATTTTTCTTACTTAGATGATGCCTTATTTTTCAGAATATATTCAAATCTGTCATGAGTGCGTACTCTTTGCAAGAAATCTTTTCACAGCCGAGGTTTTCAACTCAATCTGGAAAAGTCATCTCACATTCCTTCCCACAGAATAACATTTTTAGGATGTCTGTTGGACACCTTATACACAATGGTATTTCTGCCTAAGGAGAATGCAATCTTTTACCAGGAGCAATTCTTTCAATTTTCTCTTCAAACTCTAACAGCAGTTTGGGAATTCTTCAGGCTATTAGGATGCATGACTTCTCTGATTCTCGTAATTCCTGTAGCCAGATTACACATGAGGAAAGTTCATTGGCTTCTCAAATCAGTTTGGCCCCAACACCAAGGAACTTCACTGGTGGATCAACCAGTTGAGTTTGAATCCTGGTCTTGTAATCACTTCCTTGGCTCCTTCCCAGTTTGCAACTATTGGATACCTTGGAATTTACCTACCGCCTGTATCCAAGGGAGGCTAATTACAGTGGTTTTGGGACCATTATTTGAAAAGAAAACAAGTAAGCATCAAGGAAATGATGGCATTGACAGATACACTCAAATCCCTGAACCATTTGTGAACTGGAGGTCTACTGTCATGTGATATATAAGAAACAAGGAAAAGGAGGCATACCCTATGCAGACTAGCCATATTAGCCTGGGAACTTGCATTGCAGTACAATCTATCACTCCAGACTACTTAAATCCCTTCAGAGCAGAAATTTGCAGCAGACTCTCTAAGCAGAATCATGACTGATACCCATGCATGGATGTTATATACAGGAGACTTCTAGGAGATTCTTCACATGTAGTGAACTGCACAAGTAGGATCTGTTTGCCTGCATTCCCAACGAACAGATGAAAATATTGTGCTTCAGGATTCCATGCAGAAAGGTAAGATAGATGTTTTTTTTCCATCAACGGGAATGTTTCTTTATGCTTTCTCCCCTTTCCTTTGATAACCAGAGTTATTTTAAAGATCCAGAGGTGACTCTCCAAGGATAATATTGGTAACTTCACTTGGCCCACACAACAGTGATTCTCCCTTCTCATGAAAGGCGATAAGGTCATTTACCAAAAACATTCCCACAGTGTGGATTTAGTCACACAGGGCAAGGGGTCTCTGATTTACACCAACCTAGAAAGTCTTCATTTTACAACCTGAATGTTAGAATTTTAATTCCTGTCAGACACATATTTTTGTAGGACATGCTGTAGGTATTAAATTAGGCTAAGAAACCTGCTACTAGAAATCTTATTTGGCCAAATGGAAGAGATTTTCTAGTTGGTGCCATAAACAGAAACAAGACCCTTTAAAGGAGGAAGATGTTTTGGTTTTCAAATATCTGTATGAATTCCTAAAATCTGGACTTTCTTATTCATCTATCAAGATTTATCTTTTGTCCATTTCTGCCTGTTTGCCTTTAGGTACCCCTTTGTTCTTTATCTCAAGTAAGACAGTTTTTGAAAGGGTGCTACACATTTACCCATCTAGAAAAAAAGTGAATCCGCCTTGGATTCTTAAATTCATGCTAGAAAACATTTTTTCTTTCTGAACTAGCTCATAAAGTTGATTTAAAGTTCCTTAAATGCAAAACAGTAATTTGATGTTGTCTTTCTGCCCTTTCCTGTACATATGGGGTCTCGGATCTGACATCAGATCCATCTTCAGCCACCTCAAAGCTTAGGATCTGGTGCTCAGGCTTCTCCCTTTAAAGCTTAGGATCTGGTGCTCAGGCTTCTCCCCTACCCATAATTCCCCTGTATCACAGGAGCTACTTCAGATCGTGTTTGCTTCTCTTCAACAGCTGATGGGTTCTGTGGTGCTTCAATAGTATTTGAATAGTATCAGCATTATTTTTCTTAGATAAGACTAGTCTTTTTCCTTCTATGCATATCTATATATATATCTATCTATATATATATATCTATATATATATATATATATATATATATATATATATATATATATGGGTCTAGGACTATTCACTGAAAGCACATTTCACTGAAACACATTTGACTGTGCACAAATCACTGAAAGCTCAATTCACTGAAAACATAATTCACTGAAATACATTTCACTGAAAGTTATATATGGTCTTTTCCCTACTGTAGTGCGACCCTGGAGTTAGTATAAATAGTAAGGGGGGTAGGGGGGCATAGCCCCCCACCTATTTTAAATATTTTGAACTATATACATGGATACTTGCAATTCCAATAAATTACTCTTTTCTGAACATAATATATATCCAAATTATGTGGGGGCCTACACCCCCCACACCCGCCAATGTGGGGTACGGTGCCCCCCACACCCCCTTACTATATATACAAACTCCAGGGTTGCACTACACTGGGGAAAAGGCCATATATAACTTTCAGTGAAATGTGTTTTAGTGAATTGTGTTTTCAGTGAATTGAGCTTTTCAGTGATTTGTGCACAGTCATTTGACTTTCAGTGAAATGTGCTTTCAGTGAATAGTCCTAGACCCATATATATATATTTATATATATATATATATATATATATATATATATATGTATATATATATATATATATATATATATATATCTATATATATATGTATAATCTATATTTATCTATCTATCTATATATATATATATATATATATATATATATATATATATATATATAGTATATATTTTTGCCTATTTATCTTCCTTCTTCTATAGATAGTTAGTAGTTTATTTCTCAAGATACTTATTATTATTACTTTTAGTAGTCTGCACTGACTTTTTTTATAGTGTTATTCTGTTATTATTGTTGTTACAGGTTCCCTTTTAGGACTTTGCCTTTTCTCTTTCTTTATGCCTTTTCTGGTTTTCCCCTCATCCCAGAGTTTCTGCAGAGAGCAACGGTGCTGAAGGTTTCTGTCATCCTCATAGCCCCTTATTGGCCTCAACAGGTGTTGTTTCCCTTCATCTGGCCTCATCTAATTCAGCTGCCTAGGGTCTTGGGCTTGGACCTAGCTCTGATATCTCACCCTTCTGGAGAGCCTCATCCGGACATATGAACACTCAAACTGATTGCATGGCTTCTGCATTTCTGATGACGGTTTGACAGTCCAGGCTTTCCCCTTCCATTGTTCATGTTTTGGCTTCCTCTCATAAACCATCTGCTAGGATATAGAAAAGCAAATGGAAAAGATTTTCTATTTGGGCATCAGCAAAAGACCATGACCCATTTTCAGCTCCTCTTCCCACAATTTTGGATTTCCTGGCTCATCGTTTTCAAGGGGATCAAGCTACTCTGCTATCAAAGTACAACTGGTGGCAATTTCTGCCTTTCACATAGGGGAGGGACACACTTTTGTAGGTTCTTTCAGGTTATCTAAAGCATTTCTTTGAAGCAGCCTCCAGCTATGTCCTTCTGTCAGAGATTTAGTTCCATCTTGGGATATTACAGTTGTTGTACAGTCCTTGACAAGACCCCCTTTTGAACCTGTTGCTAGAGTTGATTTGAATTACCTGTTATGGAAAACCTTATTTTTGTTGGCCATAACCTCTGCAAGAAGGATTTCTGAGTTGAAAGTGCTCTTTTCAAAACTAGTTTGTTTTTTCATAAAGACAGAGTTTGTTTGAGTACATATCCTTCCTTTCTCCCAAAGATGGTTTCAGAATCCTCCATCAATCAGGCTATAAAGTTGCCGGTATTCTTTCCAAATTTCTCCAACAAGGTTGAATATACCTTGTATTTGCCGGACATTCATCATCAATTGTGTTTTGATTTGCATCAAACTTTTCTATCAAAAAATATGAGCAACTGTTCATTTCATTTGCAAAGACTAAATTGGGACAAGCAGTATCAAAGATTTCCTTATCTAGATGGCTGAGTCAGTGGATATCTTTTGTATATCAACAGAAAGTTCTGTCTTTGGCTTCCAAGTCCAAAGCTCATTCAGCTAGATCAGTGGCCTTATCTACAGCTTTTTTCTCCAGTGTCCCCATTGATATTTGTGCTGCAGCTACCAAGCCAAAAATACGCACATTGATTTCTCATCATAAATTGGACATTCAGTCTAGAGCCAGGGCTTCTTTTGGTTCAGCTGTACTCAGGAATATCATTCCTTGAGACCATCCAAGTATTCAAAGAGCTGGGGACTCTGCCCTATATATACAGGAGGGGACGGAAAGACAACATCAGAAAAGTTATGTACTTACCATAATGTTAGATCTGTGTTGTCATATTCCATCTATCTTTCTACTATTCTTCCTCCAGCCCCCATCCTGTCTTGGTGTTTTATTCCAGTGATATTTTCTAATCAGTAAATGTCACCTATAACAGATCTGACTGGCCCTGCCTTGGATCTTGGCATTTAGCCATTGTGTCTCCCTAATAGCTCTCTGTCTCTCTCCTCACGATCGGTTAAGACCTTGGTCAGATTGGCTTTTTTTTTTTTTAGGAGGGTCAAACTCGATCTGAACTTCTGTGATACAGGGGAATTATGGGTATGGGGAGGAGCCTGAGCACCTGATCCTAAGTTTTGAAGCATAAGAAGACAGACCTGATGTCAGATCTGAGACCCCATATGTAGAGAAATGGACGGAATATGACAACACAGATCTAAAGTTATGATAAGTACATACCTTTCATTTATTCTCTGCTCTGACTTCAGGTAAGGGAGTAGCTGACTTGTAAGCTCTTATGGTGATTCATCCTTACATTACTTTTCATAAGGATAGTGAATCCTTCAGAACCAATTCATCCTTCATGCCAAAAGTGGTATCAGAATTCACTCTAAATCAGTCTAGTCATCTCCCTACCTTCATTCCTGAATCCAGAAATGAATGCCAGAAAATCTTGCATACTGTGGATTTCCACAGACAACTCACGTACTACATTAACAGGATGAAGGACTTCAGAAGTTTCAGTCATCTGTTCTTTGCCCATGAAGGTAAGAACAAGGGGCAACCATTGTCAAAGCAGACTGTTTCCAAATAGCTATCCCATGCTATGCATCTTTGTTATACTAAATATGAAAAGACCCTTCCCAACAAGGTCAAAGCCCACTCTAACAGGGCTATGGCTACTTCTAGAGCTTTTTGGAAATGCATGGACTCTAAAAGTATTATAGAGGTGGTAACTTGTTCATCTCTACATAGTTTCACTAAACATTATAAAACTGACTCCTCCAGATCAAGAGCAGGTTTTGCTAGGACTATTCATCAGAGGCTTTTGGACTTTGTTCCTTCTTCCTCCTCCTTGACTATCTAAGCTTTGGTAATCATTCCATGTAGCTTTAGGCATTAGTGATCTAATGATGAACATAGTACAGCTGTATAAGTAGGGTCTATATCATATGAGCGAATCGCACATATTGTGAACGCTCATAATATCAAACGGACCGGACCTCGAAGTGCTTTTTCTGAGATTGTGGTACAGTGAAGAATAGGATATTTGTCCTTTCCTCACTGTAGTGCGATCTCTGAGTTGGAATACATATTTAGTGGGGGGTGTAGGAAGTTCGAGGTCCGGTACGTTCGATATTATGAGCGTTCGCAATTTGTGCAATTCACTCATATGATATAGATCCTATAAGTAATCTTACCCTAACAGTAGATGTTAGGAATAGATGACTGTTTTAGTATTAACACCCCCCCCCTTCTGGTCCTTCTGCTGAAATATTTTCTTATTAGGACTTATTCTCTTGCATATCTATTTATCAGGATAGGGGCTTCTTTTCTCTGCCTTTTTTTCTCCTTTTTCCTACAATATAACCTGGTATTTTAGGGCTCTAGCCTCTTTCTCCTGAGAGGCAAGAAAACTCTGAATTGTGGGGCCTGTACATCTTCTTTTATATTAGCATACTTTTGTGCTTTCTCAAATGTATATATGTGTGCATGAAAGGCAATTTGAGGCTTTGGATTCTGGCCAGATGCAGATACATTCCATATAGCTTAGGCTACTGCAACAGATCTGTTCACTTTCACAATTGTACTTTCCATGGCCTCCATACAAAGTATTTTAAAAACACTGGGGGGGGGGGATCGGTGTAGGAGTGTACTCCTAGGACATTTAACATTATATAACCTAAGGTTTCAGGAATATCAGCCTGTCTGTTACAATATGGTGTAGCTGCTAGATCTAGGGCAGGAATGGTTCAAATGCAGTGAATGAGGTTATCAGGGTGTCATGGTTAGAGAAGGGACAAGGCACTATTTTTAAAGCAGAGATAGAATTGAAAAGATTCATTTATTTATTTATTTGCAGTTTGTTTACTGGGAAAGTACACTGGGCCATTCAGAGCCCATTTTCTGTGGAGGCCTGGAGAGAAAAGCTTCTCATTATATGAATAGAAGTCGAATTTTATACATAAGTAAAATACAACTAAGAAACAATTAGTTTACTGTATAAAAAGCACAATCAGTAATCTCCTGGATAAACAAGTAGAAGTGACATTAGAGCATTTCTGAGGTAATTAGAGAAAGTCTCCTCAGTACATGAATATAAAAGTAGAATTTTATACATAGGTAAATACAACTATGAAACAATTGGTTTACAATATAAAAACACAATCAGTAATCTAGTGGTTAAACAGGCGGAAGTGACATTACAACATTTTTGAGGTAAATAGAGCAGAGAAGAAATTAGGTAAACATGGCATAAAAGTAGAAAAAGATCACTAGAGTTAGATATTTTAAGGAGGCTGAGTGCAAGTACAGTTCCAGATGGAAGCTAGGTAATTGTGTAAAGAAGTTTTGAAATGGGCAGAATTCTGGGTTGTTCTAATGGCTATTGGTAGGGCATTCCAATTTTTGGCTAGAGAGTAGGAGTAAAGAAGTTGGACGAGTGGAAGATTTGGTTTGTAAACCCTGCAGAAGCTGCCGATTCTCAGATCTGTATGGCCTGTAAGGGAGGTAGACAGTGAATATTGAGCTAAGGGCAGGACAATCTGAAGGTTTAAAGATCACTTTGTGTACTGCAGTTAGTTGCAGATAGTTGAGATAGTTTAGTAGTTCCATTCATTTTAGGGAGTGTAGAGAGGTACAGTGGTTTGTGAAGTTTTTGGAATTATTTGAGAATTTGGCAATTTTATTGTAACAAGTCTCAGGCTTGGCTTTTAGTGTAGTTTGAAGGTTTGTAAGTAGAGTGGTGCCGTACATGAGAGAAGGGAGTACGTAAGTGGATGCAAGGGTTTGTTTAGTGGATTCTGGGAGATATACTGTAAGTCCATTAATTTCTGCTGGAAGTATGACAGTGTAAAAGATAGTGGGCAATAGTGGCTGGATTGGTGTAATGGGAAACCCTCAAATTTGTCAAGGATATTTTGATGGTCCATGAATCTAAAAACTTTGAAAGTGCCAAGATGTGATGAGCTTTTTAGATCTTGTGTCTGCGTGGGAGGAAATACAGTTCACATCCCGTCAGTATTATTGAGCTTGGCTTATTGTCTAGAATCTTCTTTTATATGCCACTAACATCTTACTAGATTTTATTTTTTTATTTATTTTATTTTATTTTACATGTGTTGACCAGGAAAGTCCGACTGGACACAGGTCCATTTTCAGCGGAGGCCCGGGGAGAAAAGCTCCACTTAAAAAACAATCTAACAAATAACAGTTTTATGAATTGCAACACTTTCTCCTAAACGCATACAATATTATATAAGAACATATTTTACATTTCTTCACAGATATATGTATAGATACAATTATTGTATTCCAGAAGCATACCACTTGTATGTAGGTAAGTGTTTAACTGTCTTCAGAGATGAATAAGTAGATACAAACAGAATAGAACATCGTTAGTTAAGAATTAATATACAGAGGTTAGGCAGTATTAGGTGATTAGTTAAGAATTAATATACAGAGGTTAGGCAGTATTAGGTGATGGCCGGCCATGGTGGTGCAGCGGTTAACGTTGCTGCCGCACAGCAAGAGGTTCTCCGGTTTGATCCTTGGCTGGGGTGCCTTCTGTGTGGAGTCTGCATGTCCTCCCTGTGGTCGTGTGGGTTTCCTCCGGGTGCTCCGGTTTCCTCCCACATCCCAAAGACATGCTGTAGGTGGATTGGACACTCTAAATTGGCCCTAGGTGTGAGTGTGTGTGTGTGTGTGTGTGTGTGTGTGTGTGTGCCTTTTGTGGAAGGTTGGGTGCCGGGCTGGCAACTCGACACTGTAAAACTTCACTGCCACTCATGAGCGGACAGGTGATCCGCTGTGGCGACCCCTAATTGGGAAAAGCCGAAAGAAGAAGAAGGCAGTATTAGGTGATCCTTGGTAGAATCATTGTATCACTGCAAATGTAGTGAATTATCCTGGGGAGTCACATGGGCATAGCCAGTTGTTAAAGTAGTGGGTTTTCAATAGTTTTTTTAAATTGTGGAGCAGAACCTGTAGAAGTTATGTGTTTTGGAAGTGAGTTCCAGACTTTTGCTATAGACAAGGCAAAAAGATCAGGAGATCAGGAGAAACACCTCGCCACGTCCCACACCGCATCTCCATCTAGTATTGAGAAAATGGGTTGTGCTTGCAAGGGAAGAGTTTAGAATACCCCAAATCCTGAAAGCTTAACGTGCTGATATGGAGAGAAGTGAGTTACATTATTCATCACTTTCTCCCAATTCTCAGACTTTGTGCAATCACAGAGTTGGTACTGGCATGTAGCTACATAGGTATGTATCTTTATCTCTCTGTCTCTCTCTGTCTCTCTACTTGTTGAATCACTGAGGTACCTGCATATGAGCAGCAAAATTGGTCTGATTGTCTTTTTGGCCAACAAATGTCATTTTAAAGTACTTTATTGGAGAGCTGGAGTTTTTGTGGTTCTGTATTTATGTATGTGTGTATGTATATATATGTATATATATATATATAAGTGTGTGTGCCTCACACACACACACACACACACACACACACACACACACACACACACACACACACACACACACACACACACACACAAACACACACACACATAATTTGGGGGATGTAAGAGCTTGCCTCCATGTCAGAGGCAGCAGTGGGGCAAGTTCTTGATATATTTTGCAACATTGGAAGTGTTGTTGTTTTGGAGTAGTGACCTCCCAAGGTTTTACATGATTTGCAGGCGAACATTCATATGTCAGTTAATAAGAAGATGCAGTTGTTTATAGTAAACCTATCAGTTTCAACTCAGAGGTTCTTAGCTTTGCTGTTTGCATGTTCACGTGCCAGCTGGAAATCTGGAGCCATTTCTTTTCTATTTTTTTTTTTTTTGCTTAGCCCAGGTTGTTATTGTTTTTAGTGTTACATTGTCTAAGTTGACTGATAACTTGATGAGGTTTGCATGTGTGTATTTAATCAGAGCATGCATGCAGTTATTACTTTACCGAAAGAGAGAGAGAGCAAGGTCTAAGAGAAAAAAGGGAAGGGAGTTAGGGATTTGTAAAATGATTTGAAGAAATTAGCAATGTTTGAAACTGGGAAGGAAAATGTTGTTGATTTTACAGGCAAGAAATGAGACAGAAGGACATGGAACTGAGAGTTGAGACAGTGAGAAAATGTACTGAAACAGAAGAGACCCCAGTTGTTGAAAGTGACCTAGGAAGTTTAGAGCATAATATATGTGAGGAGAATAATTCATTGTTTACTAATGCACCAGAGCAGTTTTCATTATTGGAAATTATTTTTTTAATCCCCTCAGCATAGAATCTATCTTGCAAGACTCTACAATCGTAGTATTGCGGTAATAGTGTTATGTGGGACAAAATTTAATGATATTAGAAAAGGTACATACAAGTTGATTAAGAAGAATTTTGTATTTATGGGAGTAATAGTTTATCCGGAAACAATGACATAGGTAGGACTGACATGGAAGATATTTTAAAGGATGTTAACAAGATTATTGAACATTATACCATGACCCCCCATTAATATTCCAAAACGTGCACGCTGATTGGCCAGCGTGCACGTTGTAAATCGACTTATACTAATGGAAAAAGGTCCGTCGCCGGACTTTTCCATTAGTATAAGTCTCTTTTAAAACACTGTCTCGCTATGTTAAAAGAGTTTAACATAGCGACACAGGTTTAAAAAAAGCAACGGAGATCTCTGTTGCTTTTTTTAAAGCTGTCTCCCTATGTTAAACCCATTTAACATAGCGAGACAGGTAAAAACGGAGACAGATCTCCGTTGCTTTTACTGCTATGTTAAAAGGGTTTAACATAGCAAGACAGCTTTAAAATAAGCAACGGACATCTCCGTTGCTTATTTTAGAGCTGTCTCGCTATGTTAAACCCATTTAACATAGTGAAACAGTAAAAAGCAATGGAGACCTTGCTTCCTCCGTTGCTTTTGGCCACAGCTCTGATGTACTGCGTAGGCATGCGCAGTACATCAGAACTGCCGCGGATACCAGACAGCTGCGGAAGGGCAGCAAAGAGGCATTATACAATGCCGTTATTTAAGAAAAGTAATTATTTCTTTTCTTAAATAATGTCATAGTACAATAACAATAACCCACTTCTGGGTGTGGGTAATGCGGGATTTACCCACGGTTGTCTTTGTTTGGTCCCGAGGGCGAAACCGTGGGTAAATCCCGCATTACCCACACCCAGGCGTGGGTTATTGCTATATTGTTCCAGATGTAAAGTAAACATTATCTTTGTAGATATTTTCCATCCCCTAAATATGGTGAGGTACTTAAATCAGTTGCTAGTTTCACAAATAGCTCATGGAGAAGAATGATTATAGAATGTGAAAATGTTCAAATTTGTGTGTGGGAATACATGATTGGACATAATTTGCCTCCAATAGGTACCACTTGAGCCACCAAGCTAATAAAATCACGAGTCATAAAATAAGTAATTAATAGATTTTTCTTAGGAGTGTGGCTAATGAAGCTATAAGAACAAGCTGAAATTATCAGTGTTAAATGCTAGAAGTATAATAAGGAAAAGGAATGAATTGAGGTTACTGCTGTTAGAAGTTCACATGGATGTGAATATAGTAGCAAAAATGTGTTTTAAGGATAATAATGCTCCTACAAGTGTGCAAAGCCTTCAGTAATTACAGAAAGACAATTAAAGGTGGTTGTGTCTCATTTTTTTGTGAAAGAATGTCTTAAGGTTAAAAATAAGCTATAATGATGAAATGTCGAAAGTTTTATCTGTAATGATTCAGAATAAAATATTAAATATCAAAGTATTGTTTTTATAGATGTCCAGCTATGACTAGAATGAGAAATAAAGATGGATAGAGGGTTTGAGAAAGATTATAGTTCGTAAAAAAAATTTTTTTCCTGTGGTTGGTGATCTAAATTTCCCTACATTAAATTTGACTAAAATGAGTGGGTTAATGACCTTGGCAATATATTACTAACAGTTTTAGATCAGCTATGTGTATCTCAACATGTAGAACTTCCAACTTGAGATAAAAGTATTTTGGATGATATCTTGACATCAAATTTGAATGTCTGTGTTGAAACAAAAAAAGAGCCATTGTGTATTCTGATCATCTGGTTATTACATATAAAGTGCAGAGTATATTAAGTATGAGAACTAATGAATAACTTAAGAAAAACAATTTTAATTCTGAAAATTATGAAGCAATTTTAAAAGAGAAGAAAGGATGGAAATGGTCTAAGGAGTGTGATGAGAAAGAAGTAGGGGTATATGGGATATTCTCTGTAAGAAAACAGAGTTATTAATGGATATATATATATATATATATATATATATATATATATATATATATATATATATATATATATATATATTTTAAGATGACGTTGAAAGAGCATAACAAATCTGGCCTCCCTGTATGATTAACAACATAAATAAAAAGTATTAAGAAAAGAAGGAGATGCAAAATCCAAAACGATACTTGATTTGACAGGAATATTGATATTTATAACAGCTGTGTTAGAAAGGTTAGGCAGGAACTTAGAAAAGCTAAAATAATTTCAGAGGTAAAATTATGTTCTAGTGTAATGGAAAACAAGAAGCCTCTTTTCAAACACACAGTGTTATAGTAAAGACCAAGAAAGTGGCATTAATATAACCGACAGTGTGACATTAGTGTCTGAACCTGAAAAAATAGTAGTTTGTATGAAGAGATTAGCAAAGATCCTACTAGTCAATATGTGAGAGTATTGGGTCTGTTACTTCAGGTAAACAATGTCTTTGCCTTTCAAAAGATATGGTAAAGAAATCATTCAATAACATCAGAAAAGGCACGTTTTGATCCTGGGAATTGTGCACCCAGCTGTCTTTTTATTGTTTAACCTACTTCTGTCCATGATACATAATATATATAATATATATGTATCATTTACATATATATAAACATATATATATATATATATATATATATATATATATACATATATATATATATATGTGTGTGTGTATCATTTACATATATATATATATATATATATATATATATATATATATATATATATATATAGTTAATCAAATAGCACTTATTTGAAAAAGAGCAGTAGACTGCTCAGTTACGCGAAAGTGCACTTATTCGAAAGTGCACTTTCCCGAAACACGATTCAATGGACCGTTAAAAATGTAAAAAAAAAAAAAAAAACACAAAACACTTCCTAACATTACAGTCAGTAGGGGACTTCGCCTCCACACCCCCCTACTTAAATATACCAACTCTGAGATTGCACTACAGTGGGGAACAGGTAAATTCCCTATTCCCCACTATAGTGTCCCTCGGTGGTTCAGTTTCCCTGAACAGTTCATTGAACCATTCTTCACAGAAGTGCACTTTTGCTTAAGTGCACTTTCGCGTAACCGAGAATCCACTGTTCGTTTTCGAACAAGTGGATTTTCGGTCTTTTTCAGTAGACCCATATATATATATATATATATATATATATATATATATATATATATATATATATATATATATATATATACTTAGTATATATATATATATATATATATATATATATATATATATGTATATATATATATATATATATATATTAGTATATATATATATATATATGTGTGTGTGTGTAAAACACTTGTAGTCCAAAAATGGCAGGTAGTTCCAGTGTAAAAAACTCTTCTTTATTCAACTACAGACGTATAAGCACTTTCACAGATAACTTCTGCTTCTTCAGATACAAATGCATGCTGTCTACTATGTATCTTATATACCTTGAGCTAACTAATTAAGTCACAATCATCTTAAAGGAACATTCTTCATTAAGTAAAAATATTCAGTCCTTCACTGTGAAAACATGATTCTAGAAAGTGTAATGCATAACAAACACATAAAAAGCACATATATAAAGAATACATATAAAAATGCACATATATACTATACTAACAATATACTAACATAAAAATGTGCTCAAATATAAACATATAATGTTAAAAATCTCAATGCTTAATATAAGTAAAATGTCTCAAACTGACATAACATTTCATTTATTCAATGGTCTTGCTTTAAGTTTTGGTCTTATGGGTATCCTATCATTTAACCCATGCCCAGAATCTGCTTTCAGTCTTATAATCCATTTTGCCTCAAGCTGTTCTGTCCTGTTTCTAATGTCCCCCATTCTGATGTTGTCATATATTTTACCTATAACTAAAAAAGTAAAGTTGTGTGTGTTGTCATTCACTCTAACATGTTTAGATAATGAACTAACATCACTTTTTTCTGTATCTGGTACATGTGTTCCTTGATACGATCTCTTAGGGCTCTGTCTGTTTTTCCCACATAGAAACAAAAACATACTGAGCATTGTGCTAAATAAATAATGTGTTCTAAAAGAAATAAGGTGTGTTTTTTTACTTGACATTTTGCTGTTTTTACCTTCCTGAAAGAAGCTATCAGAAGAAATAGAGGAGATGATTGAACTGGATTATGTACCGGAGAATATACATGTGAACAAGGTGAACAAACTAGATAAACTGCTGTATGTTACTAGTAATGCCAGTAACCCACTTCTTAGCTTTCATGATAATGGAAAAGACTGTGAGAACTTTAATATTGATGTCATCACATTTAAAGCTAAGTTACATGCAATGGAGAGCAATTTGTTTAAACTAAAGGGACTTCAGTTCCAAATGTTTCACATGGAGGTCTGTGTGAACGAAGGAATTGTTCCCTGTGGGTTACGTATCTTGAAAATGCCTACACAAGGTTCTAATGACCCTGACCTACTGGCTGAATGTCAGTCTGTAAATTTAGAGACAAGTATTAAGTATATTGAAGCTTTAATTAAGCTTTCAAAATGCGAAATATATCATTTGCTGGTGAAACAGCAATTTGAAGAAATTATGGAACAGTTTAGTTCCGATTATACAGACAGATGTCTTAATGAACTTATAGACTCTTTAACAGTATATGAGCGTAAACTATGAAAAATAAAGCAAAGGAAAATCATGAGAGACCGTGGAGATTTCAATTCAGGTAATATTTTTACCTAGCCATGTACTGAAAGCAATTTTTATAGAGAACCAGAGAAACAAATGAAAGGCAGTACAATTGACAGCGTGTCGACCAACAGAACATCTCAGAGTGGAGGGAGGCGTGTTGCTCTATCTAACAGCACTGTAATTCAACAGTTAGAAGCCATTAGTACCCTGAGTGGGGAAACAACTCTAACGAAAGAGCTGAACAGCAGGTTGTCAGGAAAAAAACAATTCAAAAGGTAGCACAAGTACATAGAGCTGTCAGAGACATTGGGAATGCAACCAATTTAACCAACAGAGTACAAGAGACTGTTGAACCAGAAAGAAAGCAACATAATGTACCAACTATTTTTAACACCAAACTGGTTTTCCCCTTCCCATCAAGAAAACAGAAGAGAAGGGGATGAGAATGAGGTCGAGAAGCAGGGGCCGAGTAAAAAGGAAACTGGAAGAAGTAACAAACAATAAAAAAGGCCTGGGGAATCCAGAAGAAATAATGATTTGGAACCTGTCGTTAAACATACTTACAGCAGAAGAGACTAGTGTTTTAAAGAAAGTACTATCCTTTATCCCAAGTCAAAAGATGGACTTTACTGAGGTAATTTTTGATTTAAAGTTGTTTACTAGAAATTTGAATTTAAAACTGAATTATAAAAGTAATGAAAGTGTTGACAGTATAGAAATGTTTAGAAAACCGTGTACATATGTACCAGTACTTAATCCAGTGCTAAATGCATTTGAAAGACTATGTATTAATGACATATACAAGATTAATGAAAGTGATAGAACCACCCAAATAAAAAAGTATAATTTGACAAAAAATTAATATCTGGCACTTAGAAACTTAGAAGCTAACCATAGAATAATAATAAGACCAGCGGACAAGGGAAGTCGTTTAATGATATATGATGTGGAAAGATATCAGAATGACATCAAAATAATGTTGTGAGATGCTCATTTTTATTCTTTCATAAATAATAATAGAGTTCAAAGTGTCATTAGACATATTAATACAGTCTACACTGACATTTTTAGAAATGGTAAGATTGACAGAAGTTTTTATGACTACCTAACAGTACAGCATCCACTATTACCTGTGATTACCTAAACTTCACATAGACCCCATATGTCCACCACTAAGACCTATAGTGGCTGGACAAGGATGGTCAACATAGCCAGCCTCTATATATATATATATATATATATATATACATATATATATATATATATATATATATATATATATACATATATATATATATGTATATATATATATATATAAACCTCCGCCCATATTTGAATAATATAGGGCATATATTAAAAGACACTAATAATTTTTTGAATGACTTGTTTGATTTGTGTGACAACTATAAGAACTGTGAGGATGTGTATTTAGTAACTATGGATATTACATCACTGTTTACTATGATCCTTAACAAAGAGGGAATAAGTAACATAGAACTGTTTTGTAAGTCTTGTAAAGAATTTAATGAAGGGAACATGGAAGTTATTACTAAGTTACTAAAGACAGTCTTGGAAAATAACATATTTATGTTCAATGAAACTATCTATTGGCAGAGGCATGGCATAGCTACAGGCACTTTGTGTGCCAATAGCTACGCCAATGTTCTACTAGCCATATGAGAAGATGAGTTTATTGTAAGCGGGCGATACAGACAACATATTTTGTATTACTGTAGGTTTGTGAATGACCTTTTTTTGTTATGGGGAGGGACACAGATACAGTTTATGGACTTTTTTGACTATATTAAAATTACTTACAATTTTCAGTGGCTATGTCATTAAGAGAAGTTAATTTCTTGGATGTTAACATTAAAAAAGACATGGAAGGGAAGATATATACAAATTTTTACAAGAAAGAATGTCACTGTGACAGTTTTATGCACACAACAAGTATGCACCCTCCACCATATTTAAGAGTGTAGCACATAGCCAGTTACTTAGATCATCAAGGTTTAATGCATGAAAAGAGGACTTTGAACAACAAGTTGAAAAGATGAGCCAACCTTTTGTTGAGAGAGGTTACTATAAGGATAAAATCAATAAAACTAAAAATATGGTGGTTGAAATGAGGGAAAACACAGCCAGACCATATTTTTCTAAAAGAAATAATATGTCAGTATTAAGACATGTAAAAAGAAGACAGAAAATAAAATAAGATTTCCCCTGTTTTATTCTACTGATGTGAGGCTGTATAAAAATATAATTGAGAAGCACTGGGAAATTTTTATGACAGATAAAGAGATTAGTTCCTTATAAAGAAAAGGGATGGACAGATTTGTCCATGTGGGAGATGTTCCATGTGTAAATATATAAGTAATACGTTTTTACATCCTGACACAGGCAGGGATTATGTATTTAACATTTCAGCTACATGTACCTCAGAACACATTATTTATTAAGCCCAATGTTCAGTATGTTTTTGTTTCTATGTGGGAAAAACGGATAGGGCCCTTAGAGATCGTATCAAGGAACACGTACCAAATTCAGAAAAAAAGTGATGTTAGTGCATTATTTAAACATGTTAAAGTGAATGACAACACACACAACTTTACTTTTTTAGTTATAGGTAAAATATATGACAACATCAGAATGGGGGACATTAGAAACAGGACAGAACAACATGAGGCAAAATGGATTATAAGACTGAAAGCAGATTCTGGGCATGGGTTAAATGATAGGGTACCCATAAGACCAAAACTTAAAGCAAGACCATTGAATAAATGAAATGTTATGTCAGTTTGAGACATGTTTAGTTATATTAAGCACTGAGATTGTTAATATTACATGTTTATATTTGAGCACATTTTTATATTAGTATATTTATATGTGCATTTTTTATATGTATTCTTTATATATGTGCCTTTTATCTGTTTGTTATGCATTACACTTTTTAGAATCATGTTTTCACAGTGAAGGACTGAATATTTTTACTTAATGAAGAATGTTCCTTTAAGATGATTGTGACTTAATTAGTTAGCTCAAGGTATATAAGATACATAGTAGACAGCATGCATTTGTATCTGAAAAAGCAGAAGTTTTCTATGAAAGCGCTTATAAATCTGTGGTTGAATAAAGAAGAGTTTTTTACACTGGAACTATCTGCCATTTTTGGACTACAAGTGTTTTACATTTAATTGCAGTTTTCCTGGTGGACTGAAGCCTCTAGTAAGGAAGGTGTGTTTTTTTACTTGATTGATAAGTATATAATATATATATATATATATATATATATATATATATATATATATATATATATATGCACCAATGGTGTTATTAGCACTAATCTTTTTGAAAGACCAGAATTGCAAAGTATATTGCTATTTTCCAAAGAAACACTGTCAAACTACTCCTGATGACAACAGTTTCATTTCCAGTAGTCTGAAAAAAATTTCCAAATTTTGAATGTGTGTGTTTATTTCCTTTGTGTTTTGCTTCTTCTTGTGACATTAGATTTGAACCTTGTGTATGAAAGATGGACTGGTTTTTACACATGCTCTATACTTGATTTAAACGTTTGAATAAGTCAAGCAAATACAAGGTACACCATCTCTATTTTGTAAATATTTTCTTAGTCACTGTCTTGTTTTGTCAAAGTCTGCAGTCTGGGTGAGCAGATCTGTCACTTTTTGTTGGCTGGAGTACACTGTTAAGTTGACTGCAATTCACACCAAGTGGTTGCCCAATTGTTCCCTCAGTCAGATCTTGTGTCTTCCCCCTCCACTTAAAAACAGCAGGTTTAAAAATACTCTTTTCCGAGTTGTTTATAATACTGACTGACTGAAGCATGCTACATGTTAGGCATTAGTAATGAACCTGCTGATAGATGTAGCTTCAGCTAGGTGGTCTAATTTTTCATCAGCATTTAATAACATTTCATTCCATTTTTCATGCTATACTGAATACACTAGCATGTGTGCACGGACACACACACACACACACACACACACAATATTCTATTTGCTTTTTGTTAACTTGCTTTCTGTCAAGTAAAAATACCAGACCAAAACACTGATAGCTGTTCTGTTGAAACTATGGAATGGGCTTTAACATGAGAACTGCAAGTGAGAAAGTCCTGTCCTCCATGCAACATCATATGAATGGGCTTTAAAATGGGTCTTGCAGGAGGGATGAATCCTATTCTGTGTTCATAACACACTGGAATGATAAATGTTTGATTTGCAAAAATTTCAGCTTGACCATTTGCAGGCCAACCAAATACAAATTAAACTATAATGATAGTGTGGATATATGTTTATATATATATATGTATGTGTGTATATATATATATATATATATATATATATATATATATATATATATATATATAGATAGATATATATATATATATATATATATATATATATATATATATATATGTGTGTGTGTGTATGGATCTACTTCTGTTCTTCGAACGTCCACATACTCGAATTTCATATAGTGGAGACAAGAAAAAAGAAACTGCAATGTAACGAAAGAACACTACTTCAATATTGAAAATAATGAAATATATGAAATATCTACTGCACATGCCCAAAAACACTCGGACTTCCTGAATTCAGATCACGTAGGAAAGACAGCGACTGCTGCATTAAAACATTTCTTTAAAATTAAAATATACACTTTTTAACATTTTTGCAGTGGGGCTGTTCCCCCTTCACCCCCTGTTAATTATTTATACCAACTCTGAGATAGCTCTAGAGTGGAGAAAAGGGTCAATTTTCAATACTTATTGCACCGTGATCTCATCTGAAACGTTGAAAGGTGCATATTTTATATTTATGGTTAAGAATTGTGGGGAATGGGGTTTTGGAATTTCCAGTGGTATTTGGTCATGATAAATGTGAGGCAAACAGTGAGGGAGAATGGGGTGACACAGAGAGGATGGTGTGGGTGGAGCTGTAGATGGGACATTTACAAGAGTTTTATGTAAAAAAAAAAAAGTTGATCATATGGATTAAGACATGTGGAGAGGGGGAAGGTAAAGGAGAATTTCTTATGAAATCTAGTTTTTTGGTATAGTGGAATATAATAAAAAGGTGGTGCTAGGAAAGCGGGGAGGCAGAAGTGGAACACATATTTAAAACTTGGAAGGAGGTAAAAGTGGAATATGCATTTGAAGGTGTGAGACTGTCTCAAGTCTTTGCAGCTGTAGGAGATGCTAGAGGAGTTTGAGAGCAAGGAAACCAGAAAAAAAGATTAGTAGAGGGAAATATACTGAAAGAAACTTTGATGCAAAGATAGGTAAGATGAAAACAAGGAGTAAGTTGGAAAAGTGTATGCATATGTACAACTCTGGAGTGGGAGGGTGTTTGTTTGAGCTGGTATAAAGATGGCAAAAGGTACATGAAGAGTGAGTGGTTAGGGAGTAGACAAACAACTCTAGGTAATGTTGCAAAGATTCAGGGTAGCAGGTTCCATCCATTGTTTGATCTCCAGATGTTTTATTTTACATTTCCGAGTAGATTAAAGGCTGGGGATGTTCTGCAGCTTGTATAGATGTTTGAGGCATATCGAAGAGAGGGCAGACAGTGTCTGTATGTGGTGGGGATAAAGAAGTTGTGTGGCAGAACAAAGTAAAGTTGGGAAAAGATGATTGAAAAAAGTTTGCCAGATGATTGGGAGGTATGGTTGTTTGGAGAGGGACTGGTGTCAGGGCGGTGGTGCAAGGAGCAGAAGAAAGAATACAGTTTGTTGTGTGTGTGAGTAAAGCTCAGGAGAGTTAGGGAGTGACAGGAAGAGGAAGTAGTTGTGACAGTGAATGTAGGAGAGAAGAATTCATATAAAGAGGCTGTTGTAGGAGTTAGAAATAGGTCGTTAAAGAAAAGGTGGTTAAGGTATGAGGATGGATTAGAGGGATGGAGGAGATGGGGGCATTTGGAAACTGAAGAAAATAGGAAATAGGGAAAATATTAGGGAGAAAGAGAGTGCTGTTGTTGACAGCATATGTGATCATGGTAACATGGCAACAAGTACGTTGTATTAATGTAGGATGGATATGAATGTTTTGTGAGAAGTGCATCATTCTCTGGTATTGTTAAGATTTACAAAAAAAGTTAAATACATATGGTATAATGATAAAAGGCAGTCCTGATTCTTCCTGCTCAGAAACTCAGGACACAGGTGCTGTTTCTTCTCCACAGGAAGGAGCTTTTGTTCCAACAAAAAGGAATATTGTTGCATCTGTTGCTGGAAGCTCTTCATTTTACTGTGTGGAGACTAGTGTTTTTGACACTTAAAATATTTGTTTTCACTTCAGGCAACAAAAACTCTTCAAGAGGCTTGACGTCATTTGACCAGAAAGTGCTATATGTCTAAGTGGAACAGATTTGCCCTTCAAGTAAAGAGCATTATGATTCCTCTGTCACATCCGGTTGCTTTCTGTTTTAAATTATTTTTCTGTACTGCTGTCTGCTGCTCTCACTTATTCATGTGTTACGTTCTGTTATATAAACTAGTTAGCTTATCACATTTCAGAGCCTTCCCTAGCTTCCTGGCTGTCTCAATGCCCACCTGCAGTTACACAGTCATTTTTGCTGGCAATGTGAATGTGTGGACCATGGACCCTGGCAATGTGTGGAAAATAGACAAAATGTGGAACGGCCTGTTTTTGTACTGCATGAAAATGCACCATTTCAATGGTGCCTGGTTGAAGCAGTCTTTCAACCAAGTAAGTTGAAATATATATCAACCAAGAATTAACAGTGAATACTTGTAAAATTATTTTATAAAAAGCATGGCATGTAATCAGAGTGAAAACATTTATTATATAATCAACAAAAACTCTGCCATAACTAAATATTAAACAGCACTATCTCTATACAGCCAACAAATTCATTATCACCACTGTACACCAGGAAGGAAAAATTAACAGCATTATATTATGGAATAAAAGTTGATTGGCCATTAATATTTCCTACAGCATTTACGTGGCTGCAAGAAATATGTTTTGTAAAGTGCAAGCTGCAACATATATTTCACATTACAGATGATCCTACATTTGCACATTGTTTTCACTTAAGTGCATGGACAATTTAAAATATTTCAGATGTACACACATTGTATGCTGCTGCTTCTTTCTTAGCAGCAACTTACACATGCTTTGGCTGCTTAACATCTTAACAGTTCAGTTCTTCATTTATTTGAATTGCCAATGAGTTCAAAGTCTTTACAGTGAGTGACTAATGCAATTCAGTCTTTATTTTCCATATTATGCTGAAGGCTCTTTCAGCTTCTGCATTTGAATGAGGCAAGCTAAGTAAAGTCATCATCAAATGCTTGAAAAGTGGCAGTTTGCCATCACCACAAATGTCTTTCAAACGTTGTCCATCTACTGGACCAGTTTGCAAATATCGTCAGTCTGATATGGTGAGAATTCATCAATTAATTGTTCAGTCTCGGCATCATTGCCAGAGACACCCATATGGAAGGCAACATCCCTGACAAGTATGGAAGACATGCCCAATTTCTTTGCAAGATAAATAAAGACTGTAATATCTTTCAGTAAATGGTCATGGCTGGGAAACTTGTTAAGGATTTTTGTAGCACCATAGCAAAAAAAGCTGCATTTTTTTTTTTTTTGTAATATAAAAGTTAAATTCTGTCACCGTACCAGCACTATCTTCCTTATGGCTACTCGTATACTTGATGACCTCCTGGCCAATACACAAGTCACATTTGGGAAGGATACAGTTACTATCAGTCAGGATAGACACATCATTATCTTTAATAAGTAAGATGGCAACTGCAGGTCTGAGCAGTCTGCCAGCACACTCATGCACACTCATGCACACACCTGCACACTTTAATACTTTACTAGTTTACTTCATCCACTGTTCTGTTATTTTTTTGTGTGTTTTTTTTCCTACTAGTTTTCATTGTATAAACATGTTTTGCGGCTGTAAACATGAAAACTGTCATGACAGTTTTTTTTTTTTTGCAAAGCACTGACATTTTTTTCTGAGCTGTTAATAACTTAGTTTTTTGTGCACACTAATACACATGGATGGATATTTACTGGATATTATTGGAAGGATATATTTTTATATTTATAGAGTTTTAGTTTGATTATGTTTATGGTTAGAAAACAATGTTTTTTCTTGATTTTAGTTCTTGTTGCAGACCTGATGAAGGCTGTATTGCATTAATTAGTCAAAAGAGATTAGTCTTTTTATGTATATCTTTTTATGTATATATTATGCCTTTCTTAATACCTTATCTTGGAATGTGGGTTGCAAATAGATAGGTAGTGTTTTCCTTTAGTAGGATTTAGTTTGATCTAATCAGTAGTAGTGTGGGGGGTGGGTACCTGCTCTTCTAAAATGCACTTTTATGGCTGTGTTTATATTGTTTGTCACAAATAGAGTGGTTTAAAATTAAACAATACACATTTTCCACACCTACTTCTGTATATAAAAGTTGATTTGTTTAATAATATGGTTAGAAAATATTTCTGATTTTTTTGTTGCTAAGGGTTGCTTGTCTGTGACGAATAAAGGCTTGTTGCTGTGGAACACTACCTGGGTTTCATGATTTTTTGGAAATTATTGTGACTGAGCTCATCAAGAAGTTTTAAGATCACTAGTTTCTCTGTTTTTTATTTTAATGTCAACACTCGTGGTGGTGAGGTTGGAATTGGACATATTCCTGTGCTTGTTCATTTTTTCAAATTATATTCTTACCAGCATTTTCATCTAGGTAACCCACAAAAATCACCAAAAGCTTATCACCCATGTCTGTGCTTTGGTTGATATTCAGACAGAAGAGTGACTTCTGACAATTGGCAGCATCTTCATTGTGGTAATAAGGTCACACAACACCCTTTGCAATGCAAGCTGCCTTTGTTGCTCCACAAGTAATTTTTAAAAAAACATCTTGATCCTCTCCATGTTGTTGTTGTTTGTCTTTCGGCTTTTTCCTGGTAAGGGGTCACCACAGCGGAACTCCCGTCCGCTAATGATTGGCAGTAGATTTTTATGAAACGCCGAGGTGCCAGCTCGATGCCCAACCTTCAATGAAGGCTCACCCATTTACGCACGCATGTCTTTTGAACGCTACCCAACCGCGGGGAGGACATGCAGACTCCACACAGAAGGCACTCCCAAGCGAATAATCGAACGGGAGAACCTCTTGCTATGAGGTAACAACGCTACCGCCGTACCACTACGGCATATCTTGATCCTCTCCATACTGTATAAATTTAAGGATGTGATCTCCTGTTACAAATGATAAGTTGTGTTCAGCAAGGAGTGCTACAAAACCAATCTCTGCCTCCATCACTTTTGTACTTAGCAAGCTGTGAGGTCCAAAGAAGTCTACCACTGTCCTTTCAGCTGCATGTTTACAATTTTGTCTATGTTTCTCACTGTTGGCATGCCGCTGCAGATCATATCACCCGCCATGATGGATTATAAAATCCGTGTCATAGGTTTTACAAAACCCATAATTCACTCCATGTCTACTGACAGAAAGTCAGTCAAAGGCACTCGCTCAGCTTGCCTGAAAAATGATGTACCTCCTTTTCTTCTTTGGAGAACCATCTACCCCCATCTTGATCCAGCCAGTCTGTATCTAGCAGGTTTGTTGAAGAAGGTTGTTAATGACCAATTTAGAACTCGGATACAAAAAAAATCTCAAGGTTGTCAAATTCACCCTAATACTGAATATTATAGTACAGCTCAACATAACAGCCACTGGAAAATCATTTTTTTTTTCTTAACAGCTGTGTCCATACAGCTATAAAGCTGACTTGTAAATGTGGCTATACTGCAGTAAAAAATGATAGCCATAGAGCAAACTGCCTCCCCAAACCTGAAAAACAGAGTAATAAACCCACAACATACTAACATCACTGGAAGTTTGCTGCCTGTACACTGATGTCTCCTGCTCGTCTCTGATCCCTTTGCCAAATATGAAACCCTGCATGATTATGTTCAGGTAGGACTACTATACCTTGCTGAAGGATTGTCACTGTTGTACCTCCACAATGACACTTCAATCCTCTGGTGTTTGCTGACCACCTAACCACTGTTGGAGAAGGGAGAGCATGATTTTTTTTGTACAGATGACATTTGCATAGGATTACTGTTCAAAATCACCCTTGGTTCCAATTTTCATCCACAGCAAGATGAAAACCATTTGAAGGACATAGCAAATATACTTGCAGAACACTTCTGCATGAAATGCACCTATAAGAAAACTATGTACTAAACTGTACTAGGGTTACCATATTTGGTTATATGAAAAAGAGGACGAAAAAATACCATAACATATTTTTTTCGTCGTCTTAGGGTTGCCAGATTCTGAAGAGAAAAAAAAAAAGGACAAGTAGCTCCGTGTTTGGCAATTTTTGATTGGCCGTGTGCCAGTATACGAGCCAATCAAAAACTCACACAATGGACCCTCTTCTGTTCAATGCGGAACATCAAACAGCTCCTCATTGAACAGAGCTCCGTTTTTTGATTGGCTCGTATATGAGCCAATCAAAAAAAAAACAAAGTGGAGGAAAGACTCAGAAATAGGGACGTCTGGTTTTTGAAAATTCTGCGATTAACCCTGACAAATCGCAGAATTTTCTAAAACTGCCCAGACAGGGGCCCACAAAAGAGGACATGTTCGGGAAAACCCAGATGTATGGTAACCCTAGATAGTACTGTAGATAATACACCTCACATGAAATGCTTAGTGGAGTGCTAGAAACCAGAGTATCAGTGTCATCAATTTAAGCATATAATTTGGCAGCAAAAGATATGGCATCAAGAATGTAGCAGTACAGAATAAATGCTCTGCATAATGGGCAGCACAATACTATACAGGATCAACAGTTTCAATAACTCTATTACACTTGGCAGCAAAACATTAAGCAGCTAGTAAATACAGTCAACTGCAAAATGGCAATAAGAGTCAAGGAAACATTTATCCAGTATGCCTGTGTTGGATTTATAGAGCTGCAATTGTTAATGTATACCCCAACTAAAATGGTCACTGTGCTCCAACATTGTCTTACAAAACACCTGCTGCAATATATTACCATGGTATATGCATCTCTCTCTCTCTCTCTCTGTATATATATATATATATATATATATATATATATATATAATCTACTTTATTTAATCAAAATTGCACTTACCCAGATCTGAAAAACCCAAGACAACTTCACTGAGCACTGAATAACCCAAAGCAACGAATCACCAATATTTTTTACAGGGAAACTAACCACTTGGCTGCCCGGACACACCTCCCCCCCAACCCCCTAACTAAATAAACCAACTCTGAGATCACACTACAGTGGGAAAAAGGGAAAAGTTCACCCTGGTGGCCAGGCATAATTTCAATTAAGCAAGGTAGATATATATATATATATATATACCGGTAGTGACCTCAGTCAGTGTAAGGCAGATAAATGAGGTATTACGAAATATAAGAAATGACAATTTTTGGACTTAATAAAGCATCTTTTGCATCTATCAAATCAGCATGAAGGCCAGTAAATACAGCATTATGAGACATACCAAAAATGACATCATGTATTAACTGAAAAAAATGATCAGACTATGGTGAGCAAAAGAACTGCGGTGGTGGTGTTGCGGTAGCATTGTCACCTCACAGTTAAGACGTTGTCCTGTTCGATTCTCAGCTAGAGCGTCTTCTGTGTGGAGACATGCGTGAATGGGCGTACCTTTGTTGAACGTTGTGCATCAGAGCCGGCAACTTGGCACGTAAAAATCTACTGCCAATCATTAGCGGACCGGAGTTCCGTTGTGTCGACCCCTAACCGGGAAAAGCCGAATGACACAACAACAACAACATGGTGAGCAAAACACTTTTGGTGCAGTACTAACTACAGCATTCAAGCACTAATCATGTGCACATGGAACGTAGCACTGAGAAAAACAATTAGGATTACCAACCAAAGAATTGTAATGTAATAATCTCATTGTAAATGTAACTATTACTCAAAAAAGTTATTACGATCACTCGTGTCACAGTAAAGACCTGAATCTTTACCATAGTAAAAGGCTCCCAACAATGCTTACAAAACCAAAAGTGGTGCAACTTGACTTATCCTAAAATGTGCTAAACAGAATGCAAGTTACAATTCCAATACCGCATACATTGTAGAGTATTAAAATCAAAACAAAGGCTGTCAGCAAAATTAACCTGTTTGAGGTAAAGGAACAAAAACATTCCTTTTAAAGATGACCTAGTGATGCTTTATAGATAAAGACAGTTACCAGTGAAGTAACTACCTCAAATTGCAGCAAACTGAAACTTTCTTCTAACTCTGCCCTTCCCCCAAAA
Organism: Protopterus annectens; assembly: GCF_019279795.1. NCBI lineage: Eukaryota > Metazoa > Chordata > Ceratodontiformes > Protopteridae > Protopterus > Protopterus annectens. Next base: position 692,626,148 of record NC_056732.1, on the reverse strand, counting down.
CCAAGTTAAAAAACATCATGCAGAGGCGCAAAGCATTTTAGAAACAGTGATGCAAACCCTTCATTAATAATATGGTACAACAAGGTAAATGCTATTCAAAGGTTACCAGATAAGCATTATAGAAGAAACCACATGAAATAATCCAGCTAACAAAAACTCACACAAGAACATTTCTACTTGCCACTGTATATAATTTGATAAGAGTTGATCCATACACAAGAATGCTCAGTATGTCTGTGTCATTATACTGACTCACTCACTTGACCTAAACATGTGTGTAATTCAAATGAACAAAAAGCTACAGCCATTACTACTCCCATAAGTTCATAGGTTCATACTAGGCTAACAACCACCAGGGTCTTTACAAGCCTAGCCATGTAACCCAACACAGTTTTGTCCCAGAGTTCCTTGGATGCCTACATGGTTGGCTGTGTTAGTAAGGCATAGCTAAGGGCTGTGTGAGTGTGTGTGTGTGTGTGTGTGTGTGTGTGTGTGTGTGTGTGTGTGTGTGTGTGTGTGGGGTATGTTAGTTGGGGATTAATTTACTTGTCACGCTCTGATAGAGACAAGGGGGCCAGATCTGGGATGAATTTGTGATTTCCCTTCCAATTAATAAGGTTTCTTTTGAACAGGGTCAGAGTTGAACTCTGCTTCATGTAGATGGGGAGCTTAATCCATAGAGTGGGGATTCCTTGAGACACATATTGGTCCCTCCAGCAGTTTCTATTTATGTTTATAGGTTCATAGTTGCAGACAAGGTTCAGGTCCTTGGATTTAGTGTTTCTGGTGGTGTTTGCTTTGTGGTTCTGCAAGAGATCCATCAGAGCTAGATCTGAAGTTGATTTATACACTAGGCATAGATCGCCTCTCAGTACCTTGTAGAAGACTGAGTACCGAGATAGGACCTTTAAGCTATTTGTTTAGGGCAGGATATTCATACCCTAGATTCTTCTGGTGAGGAACCTTTGAGGGCATTCCAAATGTTGCAAATGCCTGGCTAGGTACATACCAAAGGGGCATTTACTGTATGATGGGTCTGATAAGAGTGGAGTAGAGTGGTACTGTTACTTCCCTGGCCCTGGATGCTGTACCCTTGCTTATGAGATGGGAGACATAGAATGATTTTCTTACTTTCTTGGGTATGTGTTGGTCGAATGCCAGATTACTATCTAGATATGTTCCCAGATCCCAAACTGCTGGGTCATCTCCTAGGGGTGTTTAATCAATTAAGCTATTAGCGTGAGTGGATGCTTTCCCAAAGTGCACTGTAGTCCATTTGTTTGTACTGAGTTTTAATCCATGGCCTTTGCACCAGTCATTTGTTTGTATAAGACCCTGTTGTAGAATGTTGGCGTCATGGAGGAAATAAATGATAGCTCCCAAATTACAGCCATCTGTGAACTTGGTGAGCCAGAGGCCTTTGACATTAATCATGACTTTCGAGAAGTAGATACCAAACAGGAGTGGGTCTAAAACAGAGCTGTGGGGCACTCTGCTGGTTAGTGGATTCTTGGTGGAGGTGATCTCGCTGATCCTGATTTCTTGGGTCCTATCTGTTAGCCAGCTGGCAATCTAATGACTTGTGTAGGGATTTATGCCTAGTTCTGAGAGTCTGTCAACAATAGACAAGTGGAATATTGTATCAAACACCTTGGCCAGGTCAAAGTAGGCAGTATGTAGCATTTTCCCCTTATTCATAGCCATAGTCACCCTCTCTAAGAAGTATATCAGGTTAGGTAGGCAAGAGCTTCCCTTAACAAAGGCAAACTGGGATGGTTAGGTAGGTAAGACCTTCCCTTATCAAAGGCAAACTGGGATGAGTCCAGTGACTGTAGGTTGCTGAAGTCCTTGATTATTTCATGAGAATTCATTGCATGGCTTTGCATGTTAGACTTGTCTGTAGTTCTTGGGGTCAGTTGATGGCACACTGTTATGAAGAGGGATAACTGTTGCAACCCTCCAATCACCTAGCATGTAATCTGTGTTTTTTTAGGCTGTAGATGAAGAGTAACTCAAGTGGTCCTGCTGGGTCATGTTCTAGGCTATTTAGGAGGCAACCAAGGATTATTGTTGGGGCCTATTGAAGAAGTGTTTTTGGCCTTAGCAAGCACCTCCAGGACCTCATGTCTGCTGATAGCTGGGAAGTTATGCTAGAAGAGATTTTACAAGGGTAGTGGGGGGTAGTGGGGTTGAAGTTAGAGCTAAAATTATCAGCCAGTAGATTTGCTATGTTTCCCTGGTCAGTGAAAGTTGTGCCATTTACACCAGTTCTACAGACTGTTGAGTATTACCTTTAAGATTCTTGACATAACTGAAGAAGGCCTTGTGATTTTCCTAAGTCTGGGAGGCTATCCTGATCTAGTAATTGGCCTTGCTAGACCTTATTAGACTTCCTAGTTTTTTATTTAGTTGAATCAGAGAGCTCTTGTCTCTGACAGTTACTCTTTCTGATTTTGGCCATGACTTTTTTTTCTTTTGTTATATAGCCTGTTAAGGTAAGGATTCCACCAGTGTGGCTTGTTTTTGTTGTTTGAGCTGGGTTTACTACTGGTAGGTACAGTGGTATCAGAGCAGCCATTTACATGTTTGTACAGGGTTTCTGTAAATAATTCTGCACAAGTAGCTGTGTTCTCAGGGTTTGGAGAGCCGTGAATTTTGATAAACTGTCAATCCGTTGCTTAATAGGATGTAGCTTGCTTTAGTATAGTTCCTAACTGTTATGGGTTTAGTTGGGTTTTCTGGGTTGAATTTTATTTCAACGGAGACAGGTTTGTGGTCCGACTTCACCAATTCGAACATGATGGGGTGGGTGGCGCAACGCTGTCTCATGTTGATGACTACTAGATCCAATATGTTTGATCCTCTGGTTAGAGAGTACACTCTCTTGTCCAAGGTGTTTGTGTTGATGAAGTCCAGGAGAGTTATACCTGTGAATAAGAGGCAGTGTACATTTTCCAGTGTATATATGGGTACTTAAAGTCTCCCATGAATGGGATATTTGGATGGTGAATGCCTGTAGCAGATATTGTTAAGAGTTGTGAGCTTTGTGGGTCATAGAGGTCAGCCTGTAGCTGGCCTGTACATGGTAGGGAACCTTGTCTATGGAGATTTGGATGTAGATGAACTTCAGGGCATCATCCTGTTTAACCAGCCCAGTAGAAAGAGGTGCGCACCATCTTTGGCAAAGTGATCTATAAACCATGTCCTCCCATGCTGATAGATATTGGATTACCTTGGAGTGACACCAGGAACAAAGCCCCTTATTAAAATCAATCTTTTCTGTTCATACTGTGGCATCATTCTTTTGACAGTAGAATGCTGCTCAATGCAAGGCATGTACCTGTCTGTGATTCATATTTAGAGAGATCCATAATGTCTGTTTTCATATAACCCAGTGAGGTATGCCTCAGATCATTTATAACCACCTGAAGTATGATAGAATCATACTGGTAACTGTGGTGCAGTGACCTGGGTGCATGCATGATATAACAGTTCCTAGCTACAGATGGGCAGCTAACCCTTATTTTCTCCTTGTCCATCCTGGTGAGTGGAGTATCTGTGTGTCATGCAATAGAATCCCCTAATGCAAGAATACTAGATATAGTGTTTGCTTGCCTTTTGAGCTTTGTTCTCAGAGGATCCTTGTGTGTAGGCTTATGTGCAGTGTTAGGTATTGCTTTTCGTGTGTGCTTTAGTGATTGTTGAAGGTAGGTGTTGCAGTTTGATGACTTAGGAGGTCTTTGAGGTTTGGAGAGGTTTCTTTTAAGAGCCTCAGTATAAGAGGGTCTATGTGTGTATGGTGAGTGGTATGTATGAAAGATGTAGTGTATGTTGTTGTTGACAACCTTACTTGTAAGCGAGATTTTTGACTCCAGGGAAGTTATGTATGTACATCTCTCACGTGCTGTGCTAGTTTTGTTAAGGATGAAAAGGTTGTCTGTGTACATGAGTCAACTGCTACATTGTCTTATGATGCCCATATCTTCCAAGCTGGCCAGAGAGACATTAGAAATTGCAAGTCCATATTGTCAGGATCTGCATTAGTAATGGGCTATCATGGTTTACGCTCTTGGTTTTACAGGGGTTACCAGAGTGATGTCTAGGGTGAAGGCTAAATGTTAGGTAGTGCTATGATCTTAGTGCTATAGGATACTATCTAGCTGCCTTTGGTAGGTAGGTACTAGACTATCAGCCCTGGGGCCTATACAAGCCTAGCCAAAAAGGTACCCTGGCTTTTGCCACCCAAGAAAATTATTTTCCTGTGCCACTGTCGAGTAGAGCCACAGAAGTGATCCCCAGGGTGAATTTCCTATTTCCCATCCAATCATCAAGATTTATCTTGAAGAGTGCTAATAAGGAGCTTTGTTTGATATGGATAGGTAGTTTATTCCAGAGTATGGGAAGTCTCTGGGACAGGAATCTATCCCTCCACAATGTTCTGTTTATTGTGGTGACAAGGTTTAGGTCCCTAGAGCGTGTAGCTCGGAGGGATTGGGATTTCTTTAAGTGGAGCATGTCCAACAGCTCTGGGTTTGACATAGCTTTGTGTGATAGGCAGAGATCACCTCTGAGTAGGCGATATGCGACAGAGTAAAGCTGGAGTCTTTTAAGATGGTCTGCATAGGGTATCTGTTTGAGGCTGGTAATCCTCTTTGTGAGGTATTTCTGCGGCCTTTCCAGTTGTTGTAGATGTCTTGTGAGGTACATACCAAAAGGTGCATTGTACTCTATAATGGGTCGAATAAGTGATGAGTAGAGGGAAACAATGACCTTTTTTTTTCTGGATGAGAAACCTTTTGTGATGAGGTGTGCCATGTAGAATGATTTCCTAACTACTGTGGCGATGTGATTATCAAAGGAGAGACTACTGTCCATCTGTGGCCCAGGGTCTCTTATCACACTTTCGGTGTTAAGTGTACTACTGCCTATGTTGTAGTTCATGGGTACAGAGTTTTTACCAAAGGGGATGACAATGCACTTTTCGGCATTAAGCTTGAGGCCATGGCTTTGACACCAGGCATCTGTCTCAATGAGGCCCTTTTGTAGGATGTCCACATCGTTAGGAGTTTCGATTATGGCTCCTAGTTTGCAGTCATCTGCGAACTTCATTAGCCAAAGACTTCTGTGTTAGCTTGTGCTTCAGAGAAGTAGATACCAAACAGGAGAGGACCCAGGACTGAACCCTGTGGTACTCCACTTGTCATTGGTCTGAAGTCGGATTTGGAGTCTGCTACTTTCACAGTGTGGGTTCTGTCAGTGAGCCAGTTGCAACCCATCTTGTGACATAGGGATTTATACAAAGTTTAGTGAGTTTAGCTATAATTCCAGAGTGGGGGATGGTGTTGAAAGCCTTGGCAAGATCTAGATAAGCTGTGTGAACCACCTTACCCTCGTCTACGGCTTTGGTGACTGCTTCAAAGAAGTCTGTCAGGTTCAGGAGACATTATCTCCCTTTTACAAACCTGAACTGGGTGGGGTCCAGAGTTTGGAGATTACCAATGTCTTAGTTTATAAGTTCCATGATACGTTCCATGGCCTTGTAGACCAGGCTCATCAGGCTAATGGGGCGGTAGTTCTTGGAGTCCGTGGTGGCTCCCCCCTTATGGAGTGGGATAACCATCGCTGTGTGCCATTCAGCAGGCACAAAGCCTGAGGTGAGGCTATGATTGAACTTGGTACTTAGGTGGGGTTCTGTAGTTTGTGTAGAACACAGCCTGGGATGTTGTCTGGTCCCATGGATGATGTGTTCTTGGCTTTGGAGAGTGTGGTTTTTACCTGTGCAGCCGTGATTACAGGAACTTTGCATTCTTCTGGTATAGACATGGGCCCTTTAGGGGGTGAGAGGAGGGTAAAGTTAGCACTGAACCTATCTGCCAGGATGTTGGCAATATCAGTTGGGTCTGTATACTTAGTGCCATTGTGCTGTAACTCAGAGCAGATCTGAGTGTTGCCATTGAGATTATTGACATAGCTGTAGAATGCTTTGTGGTTGTCTTTAGAATCAGTGACAATTTTGTTTTCGTAACTAGCTTTGGAGGATTTTATCAGGGATCGCAGCTTTTTACTGAGGCTGACTAGGGAGCTCCTCCACTCATGGGATTTTACTCTTTTTGTAACAATTTTTTCCTTCTGTTGTACAGTTTGTTTATGGCAGGGGACCACCAGATTGGCTTCCTTTTTTTGGAGGATAGCATCTTGGTTCTGTTTGGGATATCACGATCCATGCACTCATGTAAGTGCTTATAAAGTGCAGTTGTGTAGGATTCAGAACTCATAACTGTATTGTCCATCTGCATGGGTGTCATGAAGTTCACCACATCTGTCTTAAGAAGCATGAAGTTGGCTTTGGAGAAATTTTTTACCATGGTTTCCTTAATGCGGAGTGGGGGCAGGATGTGGATATCTCTGGTAATTAGCTTATGGTCGAATTGGACCAATGAGGCATTTACTTCAGGTGTGGAACACTGGTCACTCATGTTGGTAATGACTAGATCTAGGATACTGTTGCCCCTGGTGGGGGGGTGGATAAGTTGATCCAGGGCATTGGAGTTTATGAATTCCAGAAAGCATTGAGCGAAAGAGTTGGTACATAAGTAGTTTTCCCAGTTAATGGTGGGGTAGTTGAAATCGCCATTATTAGGGTGTTTGGTTGAACCCTAATATTTTCCTGTACATCAAGAAAAGAGGAGTGGGAATCCTGGGGCATGGTGGGGGATCTGTAGCATGCTCTCACAAAATAGTAGAAGACCACAGAAGAACCAGCCAGCAGAAAGTGAGCAATCCAAAGGACACCAAGTTTATTGAGGTTAAGCGCTTTCCTCTCTATTACAGAGACTTCCTCAGAACAATATTGCACAAAAACCCAGCCAAATATATACCCACCCCTCAATTAACCATTCAGAATTGCACCAAAAATTTTAAAGCAATATATACATATCAAATTACAGCAGTAAAAATATTGCTTTTAGCAAATAACAAAACTAAATAAATGTTACCATAAAATATTATAATATGTTAATAAATTGTTAAATAAAATCCATGTTAACTTTACTAACCTAAAATTCGATAAAGTTTTAAAACACTAGCAATGCTTATAGTTTTATTGATACCTGGGTAACAAGAGGCATTTAAAAACAACTGCCATCTTAATTCCATCATATCCAAATGCACATCTGTAATGCACCCCTGTTCATCCAGCACTAACTGCTGTAAAACAAAAATTTAAAATCAGGTGTTGTATTTTCATTGATATGTCTATACAAAGCACTAGTAACCCCACAATGTCTGATGTCACCCAGATGTTCACCTATTCTTAATTTGAATTTTCTACAGGTTTTCCCAGTGTAGAAACTAGAACATTTTCCACATTTATCCATATACACAACATTTTTGCTATTACAATTGTAGTGGCCTCTAATATTGACAGTCTTCCAATTAACCCTAATTTGACCTTCAGTTTCCATTATAAATGGACAAAAAGAACAGGAATTACATTTAAAATTACCTACTTTTCTATTGATTCTGCCTTCATGTCTAATACTTTCTAAAATGTTCTTTATAGATTTGTCCCTCCTAAAAACATTTCTCGGGTTTTTACCAACTTTCAACCCAACATTAGCATCAAATTGAAGAATCTCCCAATTGGCATTCACCACATCAATAATACTGTTGGCCATGCCATCGTATGTCAAAATGAAGGCTGAGTTGTAAAAAACATTTTCATTACTAGATCTATTAGTACTCACAAATCCGTGGCCCAATATGGGTCTATAAAAACCTTTTTTACGTTTGTGGGTTACCTCATGAGCAAGGTCATCCAAAAGACAGTCAGGATATCCCCTTTGTTTAAACATATGTGTAATAAAATCTAATTGTACCAAAAAAATCCACATCAGAACTCACCATTCTGGCAGCCCGCACTAACTGGACTTTAACTATGGCCCTCTTTTGATGGTGCGGGTGCCAGCTCCCATAATCCAAATAGGAATTTGATAATGTGGACTTTCGGTGAATTCTGGTGTTAAAATTCATATTACACCAATCTATCTCAAGTTCTACATCTAGTAGACAATTTTATTCTTACTATAACCATAGGTAAATTTTAAAAATTCAACTGTTTCATTAATATATACCAGAAACTCATTTAAACTGTCTTCTGTACCTTTCCAAAGAAGAAACAAATCATCCAAGAATCGAATATAGTGTGCAATGTTAGACATGTACCAACTATTAATCAGAAATTCCTACTCCCAATAAGGCATAATAAGGTTGGCAAAAATGGGGGCACATGCCACCCCCATTGCCACTCCTTTCTCCTGTTTATAATACTGTCCCTCAAACCAAATGTAGTTATTTTTTAAAACTAATTCCATAAGTACACTCAGTTTGTGGATTTCATCTTGAGAAAAAAATATTGGTTTTAATAAGTTGTTGTTTTAAGCAATAAATACCTAAATCATGGGGAATAACAGTAAACAGATTAACCACATCAACAGTGACCATAATCATATCGGTGGTTAATTCAATGCCATTTAATCTGTCAGTAAATTGCCAGGCATCTTTACTAATATAATAAAAAAAAACAGGCATTTCTGCATTTCATGATCTAGGTATTTGGCAATAAAATAAGTCTTGGACCTTTTACCATCCACAATGGGCCTGAAAGATGAATTAACCAGTCCCTTGTGGATTTTTGGTATACCAAATATATTTGCCGACCTAGGATATTAATTCCTCAAAAAGTGATACTCATCTACATCAATTTGGGCCTGGTAAATCAGGTCTTCAAGTGCCAAGTCTATCTTTTTATATGCCATCCTAATCTCATTTAGGGAACTTTCCTCATAGGCTTCATCAAGTAGAATGTTATTCATACCATCTAAATATTGTCTCCTGTCCATAACTACCACTCCATTGCCCTTGTCTGGTTTCATAAATCTGACCATGGGATCTTTAATCAATTCAAGCATAAGCTGCTTTTCCTCCCCAGACAAATTAGAATAATCAAACTTATCAGTGTAAATATAACATTTTCTAATTGCCTTTTCACACATTCTTTCAAATAGTTTGACAGTTTTGTTCAATGGAGGGTTAAAAGTACTAGCTTTTTTACAATTATTCCTGGTTTGATTTTTAACTGCAGCCTCCTGGTTAAACCATACTTTTAAATTTAACTTCTTAGTGTATCTCTTTAAGTCAATAATAGATTCCACCAAGTTACCCACCCTACATGGAACGAAGGTGAAACGTTTGGCTAAAAAATCAGCATGCTTTTCACTTACAGCCAACCTTGAATAATTATAAATTTTTGAAATCACCCTTACTATTAGTGACTATCTCGGGCCTAAGCCCTTTATTGTTTAACATTTGATTGTCAAGACACCGTATCATAACATCCAACATATGTTCACAATCATCGTTACCGTTTGTATTAGACATTAAAAATTCAGGATCCTCATTTTCGTGATAAACACATTTGTCTCCAAATTAATGTATTCAGTAATTGTACCATTAACTATGTCACTACCAGCATTTATATTTTCAGTAATACTATAATCAGATGTAATATAGTAGGTTAGGTCTGTCAACAAGCATAAATCATTGCCATTGTCCACTTCAAGTTCAGAACGACAAAAAGTACATACCAGAGAAGAGTCATCAGCATGGTCATTGTGTTGTTGATTCAAACTACAAGAGCCGTCTTCTGTCAGACAATTGATGCTGTTGTGTTCTGCATGAATGTTAAAACCAAGTGAACAGAAGGAACAGCTAATGGTTTCGACATTGTCACGTGAAACCGAATTGTGGAATTTGTCAGTGAAAACTAATTGCTCCTTGTCCTTTGAACCTTCGGTTTCACTCCCGGTGCTACAAATTGTTGGGGGCTCTTCCCAAAAAAAGCAGAAGAGGAAATAGAAGCACCTTCTTTACCCCGGAAATGGTCGGAACGCCTCACCTCTTCATCCATGCTTGTAGCTGACTGCAAACGCTGGTTATGCACTTGTCGAGAAGTCGCACTATGTTGCATCACTTCCTTTTCTTTACTTAGTTCACCAACACACTCATCTTGGACATGCCCTCTGGAGAAAGGGTAAACGCGATCGCCATTGTATTCATTAAAATCTCTTTGGAGCTTACTTTCTTTACGAATAAAAATGGCATTACAAGCATTGTTTGCCTGAACATGAACACTATGATAAAGACCTCGGTTTTGACTGGAATTAAAATCACGATCAGCCTTAATGGACTGATCCAATTCATCAAGATCATTAATTATTTTGTCCATTTTAATTTGATTATATTTAACCATTAATGCCATTAAATCCAATCCTGCTTTATCAAAAATCAAATGTACCTCCTGTAAAAACTCATTATTTTCTTTAACCTCATTTGGATACCTCCACATTCTTAGACCATGGGGCACTTGCTTCATTTCTATGTTCCTGTTTAGATAAGCGTTTTCAAGTTGCAACTTTTTGAAAATTAGTAAGTCTTTTTCAAAACGCTTCAGTTTCTCATTCAAGGTGGAAAATCGCTGAGATTGCATGTTGCCAGCATTGTTGTCACAAAAAAGAAAACGATTTTCTTTCCATTGATTACAACCAACATTTTGACTGTCCATTCCTACATTATCGTCTTGATTAATTTCAGTAATTTTACCTTGTGGGTCATTATGCAACCCATCCTGTTCATTTCTCCTTGAAAATTTTGAATCCACAGATGTCAGGGTTGGCTGGGTAAGAGGGAGACCTAAACTCCCAAAAGAGGAACCCCACAATTTTGTTTGTCCATCAAATTCTTGATTTGTAAGGTGTGTTCACCTAACTGTTCTTTAATCTTTTGTAATATTTAAAAAATGTCCTCATTGGATACCTGCTCCTCCATCCTGCTGCCAAAATAACAAACACACAAAACAGTAGAAAACCACAGAAGAACCAACCAGTAGAATGTGAGCAATCTAAAGGACACCAAGTTTATTGAAGTTAAGCACTTTCCTCTCTATTACAGAGATTTCCTCAGAACAATATTGCACAAAAACCCAGCCAAATATATACCCACCCCTCAATTAACCATTCAGAATTGCGCCAAACATTGTAAAGCAATATATACACATCAAATCACAGCAGTAAAAATACTGCATGTAGCAAATAACAAAACTAAATAAATGTTACCATAAAATATTATAATATGTTAATAAATTGTTAAATAAAATCCATGTTAAATTTACTAACCTAAAATTCCATCAAGTTTTAAAACACTAGCAATGCTTATAGTTTCATTGATACCTGGGTAACAAGAGGCATTTAAAAACAACTGCCATCTCAATTCCAAGTCCTTTGGATTGCTCACATTCTGCTGGTTGGATCTGTAGCAAGCTACAATTTGGATTGCAGTTTTGCCCAGAGTTAGTTGCACTTGGATAACCTCAGCTGCATTATGCTACTAGCCTGGAGGTGTGGATATCCTTAATGAATATGGACACACCTCCACCTTTGGTGTTCCAGTCCAGGTTACATGGCCGCAAATTGTGGTATGAGTTATAGCCTGGTAGTGCAGGGGTGCTCTCTGGAGCCTTGAACCAGGTCTCAGTCACTGCACAGATATCGATGTTCTCCATTTTTAAGGAGTGCCTCGGGTGAGTGCATTTTGAACCTTAAGATTAGCTCCACACAAAGCCTTTCTGTGTTATGGGTTAAAGTTCTAAGAACTAGCTTTTTAGGTTTGCTACCATACAGGATACTGTTAACCACCACTGAGGAGTGAACAGCTCTGTGAAAAAGCTCCTAATTTATAGCAGACAGAAAAAGCTGAAAACTAACTCCTGTACCCTCTGGCTAATAAATGAATATACTTTAATCTCTCCGGAGTGCCTCCCAACTCCGCAAGACCAGGTAAATGCTTTCTGCCATGAGATGGACAATCCTGGAATTTCTTAATGTAAAAGCACAACAAAAATAGCTCTCAAATGCAGATTAACAGCCAACTATGTTCCTAAAATGCCCTCTGGCTGATGAAACAATGTCAGTTTAAGCCTCCCTGTGTGTTTCCCAACTCAGACTAACCAAGCTACCTTTCTACTCCAACCAGAATAGCAGTCCGAATCTTCTTAATATAAAAACACATTTTTATTGGCCAGCAGTGAAAAGGTACAGCAAATAATTGTCACTTTAAGCTCCCTTTATGTGTTTCCCAGCTTGAGCAGTCCAGAATACCTTTTACTCCAACTAGAATCGCAATCCCAGCCTTCTTAATGTAAAAACACACTTTAGAAGATAAAAATGAAAAGGTATTGGAAACAAATCAAATAACTACCTATAACAAGCAATTCTCACTTATAGCCTCTCTGTGTGTTTAATAACTCAGACTGACCAAGCTACTTTACTGCTGCCATTAGTCTTTTTAGTGTAAAAACACACTTCGGTTGGCCAAAAATGAAAAATTACCAACTAGCTACAACAAGTAACTGTCACTTTAAACTCTGTTGTGTGTTTCCCAGCATGGACAGACCAGTTTACCTTTCTACTCCAACTAGAATTGCAGTCCCATCTTTCTTAATGCATAAACACATTTTAGATAGACAAAAGTGAAAAGGTTTTGGAATCTAATCAAATAACTAGCTATAACAAATAATTCTCACTTAAAGCCTTCCTGTGCATTTTCCATCTAGGACTGACCAGGTTACTTTATTACTTCCACTAGAATAGCAGTTCCAGTTTTCTTAACATAAAAACATGCTTTGGTTGGTCAAAATAAAAAAAAAGTGCCAACTAGCAGCAACAAGTAATTGTCACTTTAAGTTTCCTTGTGTGCTTTCCAGCTTGGACAGACTGGACTACCTTTTTACTCCCACTAAAATTGCAGTCCTAGTCTTGTTCATGTAAAAATGCACTTTAGTTAGACGTAACTGAAAAGGTATCAGAAATACTCACACCTATTAGGGTTAGCACCTATCCCACTTTGCGAGGGACAGTCTCTCTTTGGGCAGTTGTGTCCTACAAAAAATAGTAAAAATGGTAAATGTCTTCAGATTTTAGGTCAAAATTATTTCCTGTAGTTTATGTGATGGTTGCATAAAACAGTTATTCTGTATCTGAAACACCTAAATGTTATAAGAAACAGATTAAGCAACTAAAATGCTACAAGAATAAGCTTTTATTTAGGCAAAAAAGTGAAGTTCTGTCCTTTGTACTTGCTGTGGGTATATTTTGGCCTGCAAAATCTGATATTTGTACCAGAATTGTCCCACTTTGGACATTTGAAAAGGTGGCGACCCTAAGTACTATAGACAATTTAGAGTGTCCAGTCCACCTACTGCCTGTCTTTGGAATGTGCGAGGAAACCAGAGTACCCAGAGGTAGACATGAAGATTCTGCTCAGAAGGCACCCCAGTCAAAAATCAAACCAGGGAACCTCTTGCTGTTAGGTGACAATGCTATGTGTTGTGCCACTGTGTTGCGTTAATGTAGTCCAAATGCTTTTGTTGTAAAACGTAGAAAGACAAGCAAAGTACCTGGATAAATCTGGTGTAGAGCGCAACAGTACTTCATAAATTCCCGAAATCACAGCAAAACACCAGAACACAAAGCCATGGTCTAAAAATATTTAATTGGAAGTAGTAAAACAGTAGTAGTAAGCGCTTTCACAATAAAATTGCTTCATCAGACTGCCATTAACAAAGTACACCAAATAGATATAGTACTGAACAGGGGTGAGATATTCTGCCTTTGTGACTGCAATAGTACTGAACAGCCTATTAGCCCTATCCAATTAATAACAGCCAATGAAATCTTATAGTCAATCAAGCCATGTAAAAGCAACATCACTCATTTGAAAAGATACATATAATAACAAGAATAGAAATAAAAATAAATATAAAAGAAAAAAAAAGAGGATTTATAAATCAATGCTTCAGCCTACGTGCCTGTAGGAAAGGTTTCAATGTAATTACATCATTTATTCCTGGTATTTTATCAGCCTCAAACTGAAGAATACACTTCCATTCAGCTGACTCTGTCCTATTCTTTATGTCACCCCATCTGTTATCGTCAGTAACCACCTCTAGCACAAAATATCTAAACTTATGTTGTGGATCAAATTGTGTAACGTGTTTTGCTAAGGCACTACTTTCTTTCCCATTCCTAATGTCTCTAATATGTTCTAAAATACACTCCTTAAAAGAGCAATTAGTCTTTCCAATACAGTACACATGGTAGAACACACAGTAGCTAAAACAGACTACATTGCGGGTCTTGCAATCGGCATAGAACTTACACTCTATTTGGAAACCCTCACTAGGGTGCCCATAGCTGGGTCCTATGTGTATGTGGCTGCATGCAGAGCATCCCCTACAGGAATAAGTCCGAAGCCTCTGTGAATCAACAGAAGTGCCATATTTGTATGGTCTATAGCAAAGTTGTCTCTTTAATGATAAATTATTCCTAAAGGTAAAGAGGGGCTTATTGTCATCTATTTCCCAGAGCTGATCTGACGCTTGTAATATATTCCAGTTTTTCTTAAATATATCACAGAAAACACTGACATCACTGGAGTATGTCAGTAGAATTCTGATATTATTGTAGTCAGTACTCTGATTCTTATTGTGAGTACTCACTACATCAGGAAAAATTGGGCCTACTCTTAGATTCTCACTCTTTAAGACATTGATCAATACAGTGGTCCAATTATCTCACTGCATAAACCTAGATAGAAACTCACTTTTAAGTTGCTGTAGGACTATCCTCATTTCGGTATCTTCACTATATAGTCTCATTATTATCAGAACCTGCCCTCTTACCACATTCCTAGCAACGTGTCTAGGAAGATGTTTCTGACAGTTTTAACCGATTCTTTACTGAGACAATTCAAGCCCTAGCTAGCCAACTGCCTCCTAGCTCCCCTGGATCTGAAAGTACTACCCCTAGAAACCTACTCGCGTTCAGCTTCCAACCAGTCACCACTTCACTTATCCATACCTTGATCAAAAAATTAAAACCCACTACACTTTCTGCTGATCAAGTCCCTGCCGAGTACCTACAAAAATCAGCTGATGCTATTGCTTACCGCATCTCAATACTAATCAGTCAAACCATAGTAGAAGCTAAAATTACCACCATCTGGAAAATATCCTATGTAATCCCACTTCACAAAGGAGGCAGCTCTACTGAATTCTCCAATTATAGGCCAATAGCTATACTCTCTCCACTTGCAAAGATTATGGAAAAATGTATTCATAGACAACTCCCAGAATCACCTTATGGCAGACACTCAGCATGGCTTCCGTCCTCATCACAGCACTACTTCAGCCCTCCTAGCCTTTACCAACACCATAAACCATAAACGTAACAATAATTATATATCAACTTTTAATCCACACCCTGCAAACATTCTGTCTAGATACTAGAGCCCTTCAATGGTTTCAATCCTACCTGAATGGTCGACAGCAGGCTGTCCTCTGGGGGGACAAACTCTCTAATTTTCTACCTAACACCCTTGGAGTACCTCAAGGCTCTATACTAGGGCCCTTGCTGTTCTCCATCTTCATTAACGACCTTTATACTGTCATCCCAAAAGTCAGCTGTATCCAGCATGCTGACGACTCTACTCTGATTTGCTCGGCCACATCTCAAATAGAGTTATGGTCAGCTACCCAGACCACCTTTAATACAATAGAAAACTGGCTTTCTGAATGTTGTCTGATCCTAAATCCCCAAAAAAACTAAAATGCTGTTATTTTCACCAACACGCAGGTCTACCGCTTTCACTTTTACCATAAATTCAAATGATGGCACAATAATCTCCCCTGACCCCCTCTACAAAACTATTAGGTGTCATCCTAGATAATAATATAAAATTCAACCTACGTGTTAACCAAACTATCAAAACCATCAATAAAAAACTAGGGTCAATTTACAGAATAAAAGCCTTCCTAACCCCTCCAGCTAAAATTGCCATAGCTCGCTCTCACCTTCTTTCAATCCTTCTGTATGCATCCCCGCTACTCTCGAATTTAAACAAGACTGTCCTTAAACTCTCAATTTGCTACAACTACATTGCCAGGTTTGCTACTGGGCTGCCTTTTAGGACACATCATTGCATCAATCTAAATCAGCTTGGGTGGCTTGAACTACCCAGCCTAATCCAGTATAACCAACTGATTATGGCCTATAAAATCCTCTATAATCTGGACAATACTCCTGCACTTAAAAATATTATCACCCCCTATAACAATCCTGGACTGCTTCGATCCTCTAACAAACTACTAATTCAGACTAGCAGAATTAATAATGCAGCCGGCGTCTCTCTCTTTGCAAACTCTTTAGGTAGACCCTGGAACTCTCTTCCAGCTGATATTACCTTACTTTCTACCTTAGGTCAATTTAAAACTAGACTCAAACAACATTTGGCACTTAACTGGCTATGTCAATGTATCAAGCCTGGCTAACTCTCTCTAGAATGTGCAAAAATCTGTTAACCAGTTTACTGTGTAATTTAATTTAATCCTGATTTACGCTTGGGATTAACTCTAACCTGTGGAACTTGTTTAACTTGCTTACTTATGTAATCACTGTAAATAGTCTGTTTGTAATATGTAATGCTGGTATTATGTAATGCTGTATCTGCTTACCCTTGGAGCTTTTCTCCACGGGCCTCCGCTGAAAATGGACATGCATCCAGTCGGACTATCCCGGTCAACAAATGTAAAATAAAATAAAAATAAATAAAATAAATATTTTTGTGTATGAGGATATTCTTATGTGTAGGTTTCCTATATAAACTGGTACTCAAAAGATCCAAGATTTGTCTTCCTAACAGTCATATCTAGAACATGTATTTCTTCTCTTGAGTGTTGACAACTGAATCTCAAAAAAGACGTCTTAGTTTGCAGATATTCCACAAACTCATGAAGTAGTTGGAGTGACCCTCCCCATAGAAAAAATATATCATCCACAAACCTGGTGTACCAGATGATATGACTAGAGAAAACATTATTATTCTGCACTTGTGTTTCTTCCCATTGAGCAAGAGCTAAGTTGGTATAGCTATTGGCACAAGCTGTGCCCATAGCTACACCAACCCTCTGGTGATAGAACTCATCTTTGAACAAAACTATATTATTCTCTAAAATGATGTCCAAAAGCATACAGATTAGGTTCACTTTGTCATTAGCAAAAACATTTCTACCTGTTAAGAATTTCCTGATATTATCTACATCCCAGGTATTAGAGATGACTGTAAAAATAGACTGTATATCCATGGTCACAAAAATATATTCACTTTTGATACCAGTAACTTTTCCATATAACTCTTTCAAAAAACACTTAGTGTCTCTAAGTACATTACTCACATTATCTAAAACAGGATGAAGGGTCTTCTGTACATATATTAATAGTGGTTCAGTCACCCACCCAACACTAGACACTATAGGTCTCATGGTTGGGTTGACCATATCCTTATGTATTTTGGGTAAGCCATATAGTATAGGAACTGTAGGATGCTCAATGAGTATTTAAACATATATTCAGAAAAAGAGCCACACATTAACAGATCAAACACTTTCTCCATAATTCCATTAACAAATCCCTTTGAGACTTGTAAGTAGACAGAAGCATCACTTAAAAGCTGTAACATTTGTTCATAATAGAACAATTTATCTAATACAACAACCCCCCTCCCTTATCCGCAGGTCAAATTTCAATAACAGAAATGTCCTTAAGCTCATTCAAAATTTCTACTTCAGCTGCATTCATATTATAAAGAGCAGTATGTCGTTTATGTAAAACTGCTTCCCTAATGTCACTCTCACACAAATTTAAAAGTGTATCAAAAACTGAATTACCTTTAGGCATGTAATCACTAGTTTTTTCAAATAAATTAATATTATCAGTCATTTGTGGAAATTCAGTTTTCAACAGTAATGTCCTACAGAACATTTTAAGGTCTTTAAGCACACCTACTCTGTCAGTCTTTTTAGCTGGAATTAAGAAAAGCCCTCTTAAGAACTGTGAGCTGTAAATACCAGTATATTCATCTGTTCCTGGTCCTCATGCCGACTTGCTGCTCCTCCGTGCTCTTAATCTGTCACACTCATCCCCTCCTCGTTCTGCTCCTGGATCATCCTTTCTGCTTGACAGGCAGGATAGTCTCATATCAAATATCAAGTTTGTCTCTGATTATATCAGTCTCATAACCTGAGCAAATAACAGTTTGTAGCTTCTTAATGGCATTTAACAGTTATTTCTCCTGAGGCACAAAAAAGTCAATTAAAAGCCTCATATAATCAGCACTTAGCCATAAATTAAATGCTTACCATTGTTTAAGGAGCTCAGGAAAGGTCTCACCGTATGTGAGCATTTTTAGGACTCTTAAGCCCCTGGGGACAACCTTTATGATGTAACAAAGCCTCTAGGTGAAACCTTTGCCACTGAAGTCGCTTAAACTTGTGCAATTTATTCTCCAAGTCTCTCAGATGTTTATTAAATGAGAATTGCATACCCTCATCAACGGCAGTTTTTGTCCTTTCAATTTTGTTGCATCGAACAATGGATTCACATCTGCTTGCAGCATCCTGTTCAAATGATCTAACAACACAGATGGAGTTCTAAATGCTGGATTGTAATCCAGCTCAATATTTGCGGTCCCAGATTTCTTAATGTAAAGACACATTTTAGATAGACAAAAGTGAAAAGGTATTTGAAACTAATCAAATAACTAGCTACAACAAATAATTCTCACTTAAAGCCTTCTTGTGCATTTTTCCATCTAGGAATGACCAGGCTACTTTATTACTGCCACTAGAATAGCAGTTCCAGTTTTCCTAACATAAGGAAACTTAAAGTGACAATTACTTTATGTGTTTTCCAGCTTGGACAGACTAGACTACCTTTTTACTCCTGCTAAAAGTCCCAATCTTGTTCATGTAAAAATACACTTTAGTTAGCCGTAACTAAAAAGGTATCCGAAACAATCACACCATAGACAATTTAGAGTGTCCAGTCAACCTACTGCCTGTCTTTGGAATGTGGGAGGAAAACAGAGTACTCAGAGGAGGACATTAAGATTTTGCTCAGAAGGCACCCCAGCCAAAAATCAAACCAGGGAACCTCTTGCTGTGAGGTGACAATGCTGTGTGTTGCACCACTGTGCTGCACTAATATAGTCCTAATGCTTTTGTTGTCAGCTTGCAGCAACTCTCAGCACTAAGATGGTGGACAGCTTGTGTGCTGTAAAATACTGGCGGGGTGTTGATTGGCTACACCAAACTCAGAAAAACAACTAGGCCTGGCACGGAAACCAAAAGGCAATGCAGACTAAAAAAATGACTTAAATTAATAACTTTAACTTTGGATAAAAAGTAAAAAAAAAAAAACAGGCAAAACTGATTAAAATAGTAAGATAAGTGTAATTATAAATCTACCCAAAATGTACTTCTCTGAATGCAAACGTATAGTTCAAATGCTTTTTTATCAACTTACAGCAAGTCTCAATAATGAGATGGTGGACTGCTTGTGTGCTGTAAATATGGGTGGGGGGGGGCTGGATTGATTGACTACAGCAAACGTAGAAAAACAACTAGGCCTAGTCCAGAAACTAAAAAGCAGTGCAGACTATAACATTACTATAACTTTAACTTCCAATAAAGGGCAAAAAACACACAAAACTGATTTAAATGGTAAAATAAGTTAAGTTATAAATCTACTTAAAATGTACTTCTTTGAATGCAAAAACATATAAACGAAAAAATACACCAGTCCAAAAAGATGCAGCTAGGCAAAGAAGGCTTTAATCCTAAGAAAATTAACACCAACAAAATGGCTAACAGCCGTTTTCGTCACAAAATAATCATAGACTTCATCAGATAAAACCATACATAAAATCACTGTGTTTAAGTACAATTTAAAAACCAAAAAGAAGCAATCAGTACCATGTTTAAATTCAATTACGTTACATGATAAAATTTAAAGTAAACATTCCATTTTGTTAAAAGCCTACTTGAACCATATATCCCCTTTCAAAATTATATGTCTACAATGCAAAAACATAGTCTAAATACTTTTGTTATACTCTTGCAGCATGTCTTAACACTTTCATTTCTTTCTCAAGTGAAAGAACAAATGAATAATATATAATTAGCTATCAATGCAATGACAAATCCTCCACTTATAATGAGAAAACAAAAGTAGCTACTCTGCCAAAGCCTGATCTGTCATAACCTATACACTTTTTCATTGAGGGATTACATTTTACATTATTTATTAAACAATATCTCTCAAGTGTAATTTATTGTGACGAATGTTCCTCATTTTGAATCTTAAAATCCATGTTGCTTGAAATTCCACATTGAAAGGGCTCAGTACACATTCAGTGTTAAAACAATTTTAACTGATATTCATGGTAAATAATTGGGCGGCCACGGTGGTGCAGTGGTTAGCATTGCTGCCTCACAGCAAGAGCCTCCCACATCCCAAAGACATGCGAAGAAGAAGAAGAAGAAGATTCATGGTAAATAATACTGAATCATATTAATGCATGAAAACCAACCAGCACCTCATAAAAGCTGTAAAAGAAATGCTTCTTATCATATGTATGCACTTTATTCAAAGACCAGCAACCCAATGACCAGTTTTGGCAAAACGCTTTAATCAGTTAAATGTATTAATGTCATGATGACATATACACATTTAAAAATAAATCTTTAACAAACACATAAAAAACATTATGGTCATTATATCCGTATATAAAAACTTTGTAAATATTCAATTTTTTTTTATAACTTTAATTAAATTTGGTTGTAAATATGAAAATAAATATAAATATTTAACCTGTGAAAATACCAAAAAACACCATCTGCTGGCTAAAAAAGGATTTTACACCGTAAAAAGATTCATTTTACCCACGAGGGAAAAGTCCAATTTAACCATCCAAAACTGTATATTACTCCAACCCAACTTATTAGGTATAGACAATATAATCTTTTCAATCCCAGTAATGTAAAAGAAGTCCCTGGATGTTTTTTGATATTGTTATATAATGCATTCATGTCTCTTTTATGCCTAATATCATGCCTCTTTTATACCTAATATCACTAAGATGTTCATAGATACGAGTTCTAAAATGTCTTGAAGATTTTGCCAACATAGAAAGCTGATAATCTACAAACTGGTAAATAAATAAGCCATTTAGTGTCATTAGCTGTTAAACAATGAATATCATAAACTGTGGGGACATTAGCTGAAGTTAATGAATTTATATTTTAACCATTCTGCATGCAGAACAATTTCCACATGGCAAACATCCTGACAATCGGGTAACTTGAAGTTTTTGTTGATAACCGATGGAAATACTGTCGTTTTTTTATAAACACTAAAACTGCCTGCAAAAGGTTTGTCCTTTCTAGAAATATATTTGCGTAAAGTTGATATAATCTCTGACAACTCCATTTCAAAATGTAAAATGTCCTAATGTTTGAATATCACAAACTGAAAATCACTAAATACAAACAACGGCTGCAAACGCCACGCTATGTAGACTTGAGAAGCCAGATAAAGTTCCAAAATAACTCGTGCAAGCAGCATCTGGTAAAAATCCACAAATTTAATATAATATAACCAGACGCTGCTTGCACGAGTTATTTTGGAACCAGACGCTGCTTGCACGAGTTATTTTGGAACCAGACGCTGCTTGCACGAGTTATTTTGGAACTTTATCTGGCTTCTCAAGTCTACATAGCATGGCGTTTGCAGCCGTTTTTTGTATTCAGTGGTTCCTTGTTTCAGCCAACGCCATTTGTGGTTACAAACTGAAAATCTTTAATATTGGCCCAAATGTCATCAGTAAAAATCTTTTGTCAGATATTTTATGTGACTCTGAATAATGTAATATTTCAGATGTACTCTTATAGGTAAACATTTAAATTAACTTGTTTTGGATACCGTAGCAAAATAAATCTGCCTGTAAGATCTTGCCAACAAGTCTGATAATCTTGTATTGTCAGAAAAAATTCTCTTAACAAGGGTGTATTTTAATCATAAGGAGAGGATGACATCTAGATGATTCCAGTAATGAATTCTTATGAGATTGTTTCCTAAACAAGGCAGTATAAATTGTATCGTGTTTCTGTTTAATAACCATCACATCCAAAAAATAACTAATACTAAATTGCAGCTCTGATTTATTTTCATTTAAATATTGTAAAAATTCAGGCAAATATATCTAATCTTTAGTCTGTACAAGCCAGCAGTCATCCAAATAACAGTGCCAGATATCCATGACATAAATAAAAATGTTCTAGCTAGTGTCATAAATTAGTTGTTTTCTAAAAATACCATAAAGAGATCAGCATCGATGGGAACAAATGCTGTCTCCATTGCTGTCCCTTTAACCAAGAGATAACATTCCTGGTTAAAATAGAAAGCATTCTTTGCTGAAACCTACTCTATTAAACGTAAGAGGAAGGTGTTAAAATCAGGACTGTATAAATTATTTTTATAAAGCCAAGAATTCAAGTTCAATGACACCAGCACAGTGTGGTATATTTGTGTATGAAGACAGCCCAATGTGGTATATTTGTGTATGAAGAAACAACATCTAACATACACATATAGCAATTGCCTTCCATTTGTACATCCTGTAATATTTGCAACAAATGTGTAGGATCTTGAATTCTAAACCTAAAGCTATTTAGCAATAGCTTTAAATATAGGGTCAAGAATTCAGATAAAGGCTCAGTTAATGAACCATGACTGGACACAGTAAGTTTACCAAGAGGATTTTCTGTATTTTTTTGAATTTTTGAAAATAAATAAAAATATTGTCACTATTAATTCTCATGCTACCTTCTTAGAAATAATGTCCTCTTCAACTGCTAATTAAAAAAAACAAATCAGTTTATTTTCTTGAAACCCATATTCGGATCCAAAAACATTTTTTTGGCAAAATTAAGCATTAGACAATTGAAGCAAAGCTGTAGACTTGTATTTTTCATTGTCCCAAATTACAATAGCCCCTCTCTTACCATCCATACTAATAATAATGTCCTTTCTAGAACTTCATTTTTGCAAACACTTCTTTTGAAAAGATGTCAGATCAGAAGGTCCTTTAATTTTATAGTTCAAACAAAATGTAAATCTTTAAAACAGATCATTCAAAAGCTGACACATACTGATTGCTAGGGGAAACACATTTGGACACTTTAAACTCAATACAATGTTCAGAACTCAAGTGTTTAAAAAAAATAATTTTAAATTAAGCTTTCTTCAAAAAGCTTTAATGTCCTTTACATATTGTATTGCAGATACCAGGGCTGTAGTAATGAAATTTAAACCTTTATTCACAACTGATTGCCATACTCAGAGTGTATAGGAAGAAGTATTATGTACAGAACCACAAAATTAATTTACAAAGTTGATTTCTGATTGTTTAACATTTGCTGAACAACTGCATTATATTCTTCTTGTTTTCTGTGCTTATAGAAACCCCTTTTTTACCTCCCAAAGGGTATTTTTTTTATATATTGCATGTTAGTGCATTAAAATAACTTGTTGCAAGTATAAAGTGCCACATTTTACCATCCTGTGAGTTCCTAGTTGGAGTTATTAGTAAGCAGTTCTGCCGTCCTACAGACAGGGGGAAGAGGAGTGGAGCAGCAGCCCTGTAAACATAAAAAACAAGCTTATCTTTTGAAAAAAAACTAAGCTATCAGACTTTCTCTATTACTCTCAATGACCAGCAGAGAACTTCCATATTCTTTACAGCATTAAAACTATGCAAATACATAAAAGAGCTTGCCTATTCTCTCTCCACTGCTCTAGCAAAGCCTGAACTAAAAATTAGGTACTCTCCTGTTGCCAAAGATGCACCACCAGCAGAGATATGCTTCCCCAGAGAAGGAAAAAAAAGCAAACTGCTGCTTCTTTGATTGCAGGGACAAGTCATGAAGGAAAGAATTAACACACCCTTCTGTAATCTCCATTCACCACCAATCTTCTTTTCCTTAATCCCCATGACCCTGATGTCCTTGAGGCTGGAAGTTGAACTGCTGCAGTCGCCAAAAGTCTGCTGGCTGCTGAGCTAATACCCAACACATGATCCTCCTGAATTCTGATGCCCTCTTAAGGAAAGAGCCACCACCTTCTTCTTCTTCTTCATTTTCTTCTTAGCTGCTTCTGAAGACTGAAGTTAAATCTGCTCTTATTTAAAGAAAAGTAATCAGCACCCCACAATACCCATATTTAAAGGCATCACAATGTCAAAAACCTTGCACTGGAAGGCGACCTCTAATTGGCTTATATTACCTGTATTCCGATTGGCTATTTTTGTGTTATATGAGCCAATCACAATGGACAAAGCGGAGCCACTCGTAATGTAGAATCACAGAACTGTGTGAGCACTATGCCTTACGTTCTGCACATTCCACACAATCCAAATCACTTGGAAGGTAAGAGTGAAATAGCAACTTTAATGGTATGCCGCATGGCAGCACAGCAAAACGGGTGTCAACAGCATCATCTCTCATCACAAATTCCTCACCACTGGCAAAGCAGAGACTCTAAGCAACTATCTTGAGTTGAGAATAGATGGCGATGTTTTGAAGCTCTATCCAATTACTTATCTGCAAAGCTAGGCAATGATACACTGTATTACAAAGACTGGCAGCAGATTTAGCTATCATATTGTAAGATTGTTCTAATTTGTGTAAATGGAATTCACTAATATTAGTACAGGACATAAATAAAGGAGACTTGGAAATAACTAAAATACTTCTGAATGTGATAAAGGTACATGAGACAGCATTTGTCTTCAATTTTGTCTTTATAGGTTCACAGTTAAGCAGACCAACTTCACCAAATGCATCCACAATAATTTTGCTTATTCTGACAATCAACTTGCCGGACATACTGTTCATGCAAGTGCAGATACTTTGAGATGTTTCTGTAAGAAGCACATGGTAGAACATCATCATCAGCTCCTGTAGCTATTTTAAAGCTTAATGATGATCCATGATTTGAGAGTTTGATTTGCCAGTCTGAGTGACTGCTGAGCAGTATAGGAAACAGAACCCTCCTGGGTACGATCAGGGTACATATATGTATGTATATATGTATATATATATATATATATATATATATATATATATATATATATATATATATGTGTGTATATATATATATATATATATATATATATATATATATATATATATATATGTGTGTGTGTGTATATATATATATATATATATATATATATATATATGTATGTGTGTGTGTGTGTGTGTGTGTGTGTCTGTGTGTGTGTATATATAGGACAGCATTTGGCTAAATTTTTTCTTTACAGGTTTAAAGAAAAATGCTTTCTGAATGTTTCAGTGTTTTATTTCAGTAGTTACTTCTTAGCTTAGATTTACAAATGACTGTAAAATGTCATATTTCTTGCACATTCTACCATATGTAGCACATTGTTTTTATGTAGCATGAAAATGATTATACATCATACTTTTGTCAAACTTATGTTCATTCTGCTTCTCATGAATGTCGTTATTCTGGGCAGTATCATATTTGTTTATTGAATTTACCATGTTTTGTGTGTTTTAGATCATATACATTGTTTGCAGTATTTATTTTAGCATTTTCATCTACCAGTTCACCTTCTCTAGCAAAATCTGTATAACTTTTTTCTAAAGTTAAATTCACTTCTAGCTGTAACTTTTGAGACACTTCAGTATCAGCCAGCCAAATCACAGGTCTGCTTCAGATTTGTTCAACTTTGGTTTTGTCAAACACAGTCTTCAGCCAGTTCATATAAGCACCTTAGAAATGCTTTGGCACTTAATTTTTAGCTTGAAAAAAATTAAGAGAACACACCTTTTCATTTAGAATATTTATTTTTGGCACAAAGTGTTAATTGAGCCTACTTATTACTGACTTGCACTTTGGTTTACCTATCAACCTCTAAGTACAAGAAATTTGGAGAAAAACAAAATAATGGGGGACAAAGGCCCAAAATCGGGGACAGATTTTAAATATTATATTACAAACGGGAGGTTGCAAGAATAACAGGCTTTGTGTTAGCATGCATTTTCCAAAGGATATGCAGTCTGAAATTTAAGTGCATGTTATTATTTAGTAACTTCAGAATTCAATTATTTGCCAGAAAACCTCACCTTTTATGAGGAACAGACCAAAAACATGAGGAAAAAATCTGGACATTCTGCAAAGATCTTGACAGGTCAGAGGTATGTACTCTAGCCCTCGGGAAATTAAAATGAATTGTATATTGCTGCCACTTCTTTGCTCATATGTTTTAATTCTATTTATCCAACTTGGCTGCATTTCTAAAATGTGCCAGTCTCTGCCTCGATGACCAGTCATATGGCTTTGCAAAGTTGAATGTTTTTGGTGGGTTTAAGTTGACCATTTTTGATGAAAATTTAGTTTTCTAGAACTGAATGTCTGCTGTTTGATAAAATTTCAACTTTACAAGGTAAAAATACTATTTTATGATAAAAACAGCTTGCTCTGAACTTGTGGAGTTCATTCAAATCTTTAACAGATTTCTTTCTTTGAAATGGAAGTTTTAGTCTTTTTATTTGAAAAAGATTCCAGTTCTTAGAACATGTCTTGATTTGCACATGTGGTTATTCAGTCGTCCCTGTCGATGTAATTAATATCAGGAAACACCAGCATTGGATGTAAAAAGAGCAACTTTAATGGCACCCAAAATTGGAGCACAGCAAAATGTTAACAGCTGTATTTCTCAAATTGAACTCCATAGCGAATGACAAGCTAAACTCTAAGCATTATGGAATAACCAACCTTCTTAAAATTTAAGTGCTACATTACTGATTTACAGTATATATGAGGAAAGAGCAGAACAGACTTTTTTATCACTCTGGCCTACAGGTGAGATGCTCAGGAAAGGAGTCCTACATTTGTGTCATCCAAACAAACCTTAATTTCCTGTCTAGGAACTGATGTTTGTACTAAAAATCCTCAAAAGACTGTTTGAGCTAGTGTATTGCATTCTGTTTTAAGTTTCTGCCTTGGAGGATGATAGAAGTCAAAGGTAAATATGAGCTCAGAGCTATGCACTGGCAAGTGTTTGTACATTTTGTGAGTATATCCTTATGTATTCAACTTGTATAACTGTATAAATCATGGCTATTTACACTGTTTAAAAATACATGTAGTTGTTATTTTTGTTTCCTACTTTGTAGTCTCCAGCCTGAACCTGAAAAAGGTCCATCTTGATCAGGCTGTATGTTAATGAATAAAGTAAAATAAAATAAAAATGAAAGAAAATTAATGCACCATAATACATGAGGACAAGGTGCCCATCTTTTCCAGTATTTCTGTTATGTGATAATTTGTCAGACACTGAATAAAATGACACAAAAAATCAGTTTCCATCCTTTTGTTATCTTCAGGATTCCGAAGAGTGCAAGATATACCATACAGATTCCAGACTTTTCCATCATATACAGAATGAAAGAATTTGACATTAGTTTAGTTTTGTTTCTCTTGCACCTTACAAATCAGGATCTCCTGCATTCAAATAGACCATTTCTAAGTGGATTAGTGTTTGCATGTGCTTCTGTTACATATGAATGAGTAAGCCATTTTGGGGTCCGACAAGGTCCCACTCCACAGGGCTGAGGCTAAATCCTTATCTCTGAAGTGGCAACTTGATTGACAATCCACTGAAATACTTAACATTGTAAGCTGGATTGTATTTCAGATGCTAGAAGTATTTCTGTCACATCTGTGATCTAGAATACCTTACCATGTTTTTGGATGCATAGCTTGGTATTCTGCTTAAGCATGTAAAACTTTAAAATCAAAGACTTAAAGCTAGAGTTTGAATTTTATATCTGCCATACTTAGGATATACTATGAGAGCTCACGTTTGATGGGTTTTGAGTCAAGACTCAGAATAGTTCTGCAGTAGTGTAGGTATCATGTGCTTGACAGATCATGTGCAGCAAGCCTCCAAGGCTGAAGTGTCATTATCGTCTCTCAAATCTCTTTGTTTGGGACCATTGCTGACATTTCTTAAGTCGGTGGGTCTTAGCTCTAGCTTAGAGACGTAATTTTCCTTTCTTTTCCTTCACTAAAGCAGACTGTTTTGCTGGCAGCATACCTGAAATGGTTAAGAGTCACACTTCTGGTTACTTTAAGTATAATACTTTCGTTAATATTTTAGAATCATTCTGGTACTGCAAGTATCAGTAGTGCAGAAGGATACATAATATACTTGGGACTTGGCTGGCACAAGGTGGGGATTGTAGATGGTCTTCTCTAATGTACACTTAGTTTTGAAACATATTTGCTCTTTTAGCTTACTATTCAGTATAATCTGAGTTATGATATTTTTACTGTCTGTGGTCAATGAATATCCATTGTATAGAAACAACAGCAGAGTGAATGCTCTGATCACTTTTTTAAAGCCATTAGCAGTAGTTGATGCATGGTTCTTAAGTGGTTCATGTTCATTTAGCAAGTCACGTACATATTCATAATGATTTGTTAGGAGATTATAAGCAGATCTTAGGTGAAACTCTGTTGTTTATATTATACACTGGATTTTGAAGAGGTGAGCAGAATGCTGCAGTAATGCTCAAATTTGTTGTTTGCTGTGGCTACGGTGGCAAACTTGTTATAGGTGGAAGTCATTACTTGTACTTCGAATTGTTACACCGAGCTGAGTTCTGCACTACCCTATATTAGTGATTTGTATAAAAATAAATATATTTTGGAAGGGGTTAAAATCCTTGCTCTAGAAAGTATGCAGTATCTATTATTTGCCTTGGCCGCTTATCATTATCCTCATGAGATGAGTGTGGGATAAAGTTTTTACACAGCAGGAGTAAGTCAGGTCTCCTTCACTCCGAATAGCAATTTTTCAGAATATGAGTCAGAAATCGCATATAAGAATCAGTGATCTTAAACAATGAGATTTCTTATGCATCTAATTATTTAGCCACGTTAGGAATTGTTGATAGTCTCTGCAGCTGAGACCATTTAACCATCTATAAATCTTTTTTTTCTTCCTTTTTATTGTAAGGGTGCAGCACTTTTAAGTAAGGTTATTAAAATCAGTATCTCCGTCCCTCCAAAATGCATCGGCAGAGTATTGCAGCAATTCTTTTGATTAGATCGACTTTGAGGGGAATACGAATCTGGTTTTAGCTCTCTGTCTGACATGCTGGCAGCTGGAGTCATGTTATTTAAAGCTTGTTATGATTTGCTGGAAAGGACTTTGGTCCAGAGATTTTCTAGATTTTGCTGGTTTTCATGTAGACTTGGGTATTTCTGTCTTAAAAGAGGCTTTAATCGCATTGGGGATAAAGAAAATTTCATTTGATCCATGTAATTTAGAGAACTAGTTTTGCAGCTTTAATCTAGTATGAATAGTACATTCTTGTGTAAATATTATTTTCCTTTATGTACTAATTGTATATCTGTATGTCTAAACTTCCAAACTAGCCACAGCGGCTAATCTTATATTTTCATACTGTATGCTTATACTGTGTGTTGCAACCCTGTGTTGAAGCTCTTCTATCTTGAATTAGGTTAGTAATGCTGCTTGAATGGCATAAACAACTGTAAATTTGTGTACCTCAGTGCCCACGTCATGGTTGAAACTGGTACACAGACCAGTCTTTTTACTTTGCTAGTAATAAAATAAAATAAAAGAAAACACCACCCTATTTCTAATTCTCCCTTTGTAAGTAATGTTATTTGAAAATTTCATGGTTTCCTAGATACCAGTTACCCTAACTTTAGGTCTAAACTTAGTATTGAGACAACAATTCTAAAAAGAACATGGCTTATATTTCATTTTGGTCTTTCTAGATCTCTTGTTATCATTAAACACCGCAGCTTGTGAAGTCCTTCTTAAGTACTTGAATGCCCTATGTGGGCTTTTCTCCACAGCCCTCACTTGATATTCCTCATGTCATTCAGGATATGTTTAGTGGATGTCTGTAGTTGAAATTCCTTCCAGATATACCTGCTAAATTGCAAGCCTTCCCAGGGCTTGAGTTTTGGCAGCTTATTTTATTAACAGTTTGCACACTCTGAATTAGTGAGACCATATTAGGGAAAGATCTGCATTATCATAACTATGCTACTGATATCCAGCTTTACTCCTCATAGGATCATAGGAACTTACTAGGCTAATGACCCTAGGGCACTTACAAGCCTAGCTAAGTTCTACCCTTATTTCAATAATCAGCAGAAATTGCCCCTGTCCAAGAAGGACACGTAGAACCCCTGGGGTGAATTTACAGTTACCCATCCAATCATCCAGATTGTGTTTGAAGAGGGACGAAGAGGTGCTCTGTTTGACATGAAGCGGGAGTCCATTCCAAAGGTGTGGTAACCTCTGGGAGACAAATCTGTCCCTCCAGCAGGTTCTATTAATGTCATATATCAGATTAAGTTCTTTAAAGTGAGTAACCTGTGTATCATTTGACTTGCGAGTATGCAGCCTTTCTAATAAAGCAGGGTCAAAAATTGCCTTATATGCAAGACATTGCCTCTGAGTAGCCTGTATGAAACAGAATAAAGGGACAGTGATTTCAGATGATCCACATCGGACGGATGCTGAAGACCTTGAATTTTTGCTTGTGAGGAACCTTTGTGGTCTCTCCAGTTGCTGCATGTGCTTGGAAAGGCACATACCAAAACGGGTGTTGTACTCCATTATTGGCCTGATGAGGGAAGAGTAGAGAGAGGATATAACTTTTTTTTTTCTATATGCAGTGCCCTTACTTATGAAATGAGCAATATAGAATGCCCTTCTTACTACTGTGGAGACATGGTGATTAAATGTAAGGTTGCTGTCAACCTGTGTACCCAAGTCTCTCACCACTGAGTGTGCACGTAGGGTGTTGTTATTGATGAGGTTGTTAGCAGGAAAATCGCACTTACCAAAAATGATAACATCTTTTGCATTGAGTTTAAGGCCATGACTTTGGCACCACTCATTTGTTTGTGTAAGACCCTCTTGTATGCTGTTGATATTATTTGGAGATTCTATGACCGCTCCCAGTTTGCAGTCATCAGCAAACTTTGTCAGCCACAGGCCTTTAGTTTTAGCTTGTACTTTGGAGAAATAGATTCCAAACAGAAGAAGTCCCAGGACTGATCCCTGTGGAATACCACTGGGTGCAGGTCTGCTGTTGGAGGTGGATTCCCATATTTTGACTATATGGGTTCTATCAGTGAGCCAGTTAATAACCCATCTTATGATATAAGGGTTGATACCTAGCTGGGTTAGTTTGGCAATGATGCCTGAGTGTGTGTGTGTGTGTGTGTGGGGGGGGGGGGGGTAGTGTCAAAAGCCTTGGCTAAGTCTAGGTAGGCTGTATGCACAGATTTCCCCGCGTCCAGCTTTTGTCAGCATCTTATATCAAACATAAGCATTTTAATGTTTGCTTTAATTATAGTTGTATAATTTGACAGAACACAGTTATACTTGCAGGACAGGGAGCCACCCAAAATCACAATCAAAAATTAAGGCCAGCACCATTAAAGCTTTTGCAGCACTTTAATAAATTGTCCAGATTTTACAGTAAGTAAATGCTGCATGACTCTCAAAAGGCCGCTGTGCTTCAGACTTCACTTTGACTTTAGAAAAAGGTAACCAGTTCATGTAATTTAAATACCTTCCTTCTTTCAGGTAACTCATTATACTGAACCAGTTAAAGAATATTTTCTCATCACATTTAAAAAATAAATTACTTGCACATCATTATCTGTGTATCATTCAGCAGGCTTAAAAACATTTAGTTCATAACAGCATAAGTTCCTTTCATCTACATTTATAAATTAATGAATTTACTTAAAAACTTTCATTATTTTATTAACAGCTATAGAATAAACTGGTATATAGCAAACAGCAAAATATCTGCTGCCTAATAACAACTACGTGGTATTTATTCATTTCATCAGGTCCTGTTTCATTGGTACCTGAAATTTCAGGATTACTTTCCTGCATGTGCTCAGTGTTAAGGAAGTTATAACCTACACCTAGAGTGCGAGACCTCAAGCTCCCCATAAAAAATAATTCTCAAGTTGATCACATTCACCGAAGAGGCTTCATATTATTGTGTCTTGATAAAAATGAAGTCTGAAAATATGCAATAGACTGTATTGATTCATGTAGGTAAGATAGTTGATTATAAGACTGTTCAGTTTAAAAATTTTTGTTTTTTTTTCTTATTTGTTATTTTGCTTCACAGACCAAGCATAGTCTAGAGACCATGCAACTGTTCTCAATATATATCATTGATTGGTAAACATGTTTTCATCTTGTCAAAAAATTTGATGGCCAGATTATGGAAGTCATATAGGTAATGTCCAGACCAGGATTTTCCTCCCCAGAAGTGCAGTCTTCAGGAAAGTGATGCTGGTTTATCCTCCTTTGGAAGTGCTGCCATCTTGCTAAGAAGAAGCATTGAAGTTCATCATATACAACACTGCTGCAATAGAGTTATTTATAGGGGTTGTATCCCACCAACAGTAACTGATAACAGAGTTTTCTGTGGATTAATTGTTTTTATTTTACTCTGTGGGGCTGGCATATTTTTAAAGTGCTTTTTACTGTGTTTGCCTGGGGAAAAAGTGACTTTTAAAAACTTTATTTTTACCAGTATTGTTTTCCCAGGGAAAGAGGCACTATTTTCAGCATGATCATGGAACAAACAGTCAGTCCCATGATTGATCCTTCTTTCAGCCATCTTCTTCTTCTTCTTCTTTCGGCTTTTTCCCGGTTAGGGGTCGCCACAGCGGATCAACTGTCCGCTCATTATTGGCAGTGGAGTTTTACAGTGTCGAGTTGCCAGCCTGGCACCCAACCTTCCACAGAAGGCATACACATGCACACACTCACACCTAGGGCCAATTTAGAGTGTCCAATCCACCTACAGCATGTCTTTGGGATGTGGGAGGAAACCAGAGCACCCGGAGGAAACCCACGCGACCACAGGGAGGACATGCAAACTCCGCACAGAAGGCACCCCAGCCAAGAATCGAACCGAAGAACCTCTTTCCTTCTTTCAGCCATAAAAAAAAAAAGAAAAGTTAAACAGCATTTGCCACCACAACATCTACTGTTATGCACAGTTTAGTTACACAAATCCCGAAAAGAAAGCTCAAGCAGGTTAACCTAAGCCATCTCACAGTCAATGAAAAAAGAAAGAAAAATTGATTAGGTAAAAACAGAATAGATGTGTAAAATTAATTGATTAAATTCAAAACAGCAAGTAACA
The DNA here is from genome assembly GCF_019279795.1 of Protopterus annectens. Lineage (NCBI taxonomy): Eukaryota > Metazoa > Chordata > Ceratodontiformes > Protopteridae > Protopterus > Protopterus annectens. Next base: position 692,592,880 of record NC_056732.1, on the reverse strand, counting down.
AATATAACCGACTTCACCTTCAAAAAAAGACAAGTACATATATCAATGCTTTTAACAGTAGCACTTCATTAGTTACATTTGTATCATAGTTATTGAAAACCAAGTAGTTTATATTAAGCCCCTATAATCACGTTAACTTCAAATCCTATTGTATAAAACATGTTTCAATTTTAAAATGGGTTTGATACCAACTTTGCCTTTCAACTCTGGCAAAAGATCAGCTTGCAAAAGATTAATCGATTTATATTCCTTATTCTCAATTGCAGTAATTATATCACCTCCCCTAATACTTTCATATACAACTTTTACCACAGAGAAAAAAAAATAATGCACTGAACTGGTAATCTTGATGCATTTGTAAATGTAAAGAGAATTGGACTTGAGATTTATTTTTCTTTTGTCTGATTATATATATATATATATATATATATATATATATATATATATATATATAATATATAAAATCACTTATACTTTCCTTTAACTTACAATTTGTTTTACCCACATAAAATGCTGAGCAGCTTCTACAGGTTGCTAAATACACTATTATTCTTAGTATCACACATAGCACTTGCTTCAGACAAGCAAGGTGAAGTGAAGTGAATCTTACCATCCATGTCTCAAACACAAAATAAACAGGTTAGTTTTCTACAATATACTTCACACCAAACACCTCCCCAATAACATCAGTTTTCTAGCGTTATATTTCCTCAAACCCCACATAATTTGTTCAGCTTTCTATAATGTACTTCCCTAAAAACTCCTCCTCAAACCAGTCTGTTTTCTAGCTTTACATTTCTGCTTGCCCCTGTTTTTGAGTCACACTAAAAGTATGATATTCCTGCAGCACTTTTATGAGTCAGACTGTTTCTGTTACTATTTTCTCACTTTCGGTCAAGTGGATCATTTTTCTATCAACCTCTGCCTCCCACCTCTCAACACACAAACCTCATGTTTCACTCCTCTAGGATTATTTTGCTCCTGTCTGAGATTGCAGCATATATTTTTCTTGCCCTACCTTTGAATTTGTAACATTTTGTCAGACCTTAGTAATCAGATCTCACCTTACATCACAGTATCTTTTTAATGATTATTAGTGTTTGTTTTTCATATTGTGTGAAAACGAGTATTCCACAGCTACTTGTTTGTAATTGCATACATAAGTAGTCAGTGTTAAACACTACGTTGGAAAGAGGAGCAAAAGAAAACAGTACCACTCTATTAGTATTCAAATTAATCTTGCTCTTATTAGATTCCAAGGCAGTAACTTGAGTAGTACACAAAAACAGTTCAACTAGTTTTGGGTTGGAAACCGTGTTGAGCACTAAGCAACATCCACTGATCACTGTGGAAGTGTGAGTAGCAAACAGTGTGAGCTATACAAGAAGTGTGCATTTACTTAATAAAACTGGACTAGCCAAATGTACAGTTTATGGCAGGAAATGTTGTCCACTCCACTAACAAGACTTTTAACTACTAGGTAGTGAGATCACCAGTAAGAAAACGCCTTGAACTTTGCAGTAGTGTCTGTCAGAAAATATGTGGGCCTCTGGCTTTGTCATAGCCTAGTGTGAGGCCCCTTGAGGGAGTGGGACCCTTTTGGGCTAAATATGTCCAGTTGGCCTAAGGCTGACCATGATATTGTGTGAGCAATGCAAGGTTTGATTCCTTCAACTTCCATTGCCTAACTTTGTGACTCTGAGCAAGTCACTTAACTAGACACTGCTCCTGGGATGAGTCTGAAAAAGGTAGATGGGGATTACTGTTCTACCCTGCAAAACAAATATAAATAAATAAAATAAACAAATATTCTTTTAGTTACATTAAATCTTTTTCAGTCCATGGCTTCCAGAGCATTATTTGTGAAACTTCTCTGCTTATTATTCAAGCAAATAAATGTCCATAAAGACACAGTTCATTTCACAGTGATCAGGTGGGGCAGGATTAATGTTCTTCATGCTTAGGGTAAATGACAAAGTGCAAAAAAAAAAAACAGAACAGCTCCAAAGATCTCAAAAAGTCCGTAGGTGGATTAACACAAGTTTATTGTTACCATGACACAAGGTTAAGCACTTTCATCCACTTTGTATTACTATGGACTTCTTCAGAACCATATGTAAAATTCACAAGGCACATTGTCTCGTAAATACGTTTCCATGCATAATAAAATAAACAGAAGCACTGTTTATTTTATTATACATGAGAAGGTATTATGCGACAATGTGCCTTTAAGGCAGTTAATTCTATTAATTGGATAATTTGATTGAAAAGGTTTAAACAGAGTGGTGTTTTTAATTATAGATTTGGTTCTGAAGTAGTCCACAGTAATGCAAAGTGGTCGAAAGCACTTATACTTGTGTCATGCCAACAATAAACGTGTTAATCCACCTACTGAATTTTTGACATCTTTGGATTAGTTTTGTTCTTTTTCTAGTTGATTTTCTTGCTGATTCCTTCCTTATTACTGGTGTAAATAACAAAGTACATAATTTATAGCAATATAGTGTGATATCCGTGGTGGTACAGCGCTAGCGTTGTTGCCTCACTTATCCCGTTCGATTCTTGGCTGGAGTGCCTTCTGTGTGGAATCTGCATGTCCTCCCCGTGGTCAAGTGGCCTCTGAAAGACATGGGTGAATGGGTGTGCCTTCGCTGAAGGTTGGGCATCGGGCTGGCAACTCGGTGCCATAAAAATCGACTGCCAATCATTAGCGGACCGGAGTTCTGCTGTGGTGACCACTAACCAGGAAAATCTGAAAAGACAAAACAACTCTCTGGATAGTGTAGCTTTTACACCATTCCTGTTCTTTTTTCTAATCAGTAGTAACCAAATATGCTGGAACATAATTCACCAAAACATCCATTTTTGGCCAAACAGATTCCCTAAAGAAGGTTGGTTGTATCTTATCACTGTACATATTATGAGACTGGATAGCTGCATTTGTAAATGGCAGCTTCTTCCAAACTGGAATGATGTATGCATACTAGTGTTTGTCTCTTCCTACAAGTTCATAGGTTTCAATGTATTTATAATTCAAACACTGATCCTCACTTAAGGTCTTCTAAGACTTTGCCTCCGGTTATTTTATGGTCATAAGCATTATTCCAAGCCAGCTCATCCAAATTCTTCTTAAATAACTGTAGACTATCCACACTTCTTATTCTTAAGGGAAATTCAGTCCAAAACAATCCATTTCTTATGTAGAAACTGTTTTTCCTTACTTCTTTGTTTACCTTTGGCCTTTACTAGTTCATCATTGTTTTTTGTACTGTCTGTTAAATTCAGCATCTATTGCTGTTGTCATCATAAATAATTTGAAAATCAGGATAAGATCACCTCTTACAAATCTATAAGCTCGAGTAAACAAGCATAACCTCTCAAGTTTTTCATAGCTCAAGTCCCTTATCTTTGTAATCTGATTTG